>NC_083466.1:16609014-16761514 GCF_030014155.1 Tachysurus vachellii | reverse complement strand
GGATCTTGTCATGATGTGCCAGTGCACAGTACTAATGAAGCGATGAAGCATAAATATAAAGCTATAAGCGATGGATACTTGGAGAATAAACAAAAAACCTATTTAAAATATAAATAAATAAATAAATAAATAAATAAATAAAATAAATAGAAACATTAACTGTATATATTGCAGGAGGTTCAAATGCTCACAGCTTGAGTTTGAAAGGAGCAAGTGTGTTAATATAACATAAAAAAACAGCAAAGTTGGACTATATGTTCGTGTGTGTGTGTGTGTGTGTGTGTGTGTGTGTGTGTGTGTGTGTGTGTGTGTGTGTGTATAACTATACGTTCAACATCTATTACTGTGCAAGAAACAGAAGACTTTATATTTGATTTGATTTGATTGCCAATCCTTTTGTTTTGGTTAAAAAATCTATTTCAGGAAATATAATCCAAAACAATAACTAATATTCCATTTGAAATGAACAAATTCAACCTGCTATTCACTTAGCACAAATATCATAAATGTGTGTATTAGACAGAAAGACATGGTCTCTTCAGTACTGCCTGAGCTCCTTCACTCAGCCTACATCCCATCAAGGCAACAGATTTTGTACCTTTACATCAGTGGTCCTTAACATCAAATTATTTACTTAAGTCTTTTTTTTTAAGTTACACTAGGTCCACTTAACCAAAGTACAAATTGATACCTGTAGTTTTCTTCAGGTTCAGGCTGTACCCTTATATACAAGGTGTATATCCTGACTGTACTGCTTTCATTCTTAATCACATACCAGTGGTAGAGTTTACCAACAACTCGTATGGAGATTAGATGGTTATCATTTGGTTATCAAAATTGTATGCCTAATCGAGTGGTCTTGTAAAATGAAAGGACAGTGGGGTTCAGGGATATGAAGCATAACCAAGAGGGGGTATGTGATTCTATAAAGACGTTACAGCGGTGCATCAGCTGAAGTCACATTATCTTGAATCAGAATCAGGTTCAGAATTGTTATTGTCTTGCGCATACAAGGAATTAGTTTTAGTGTCATATGCTTCCAGTACACAAGAGACGAGGACGACACACTAACAATAAAAATACACATACGTAAATATAATTAGACGCATAAATAAATTGTATGTACAGTTGTGCTATAGATGATGGAATGGAACAGAATAGAATGAGGTGCAGGGACACACTAGGATGGAGGGGGGAACATAAATATAAGATTATTGCACTATTGGGTAACTGGGGAACATTTAGATTCAGTCTTCAATAAAAAATGGGCTGTATGGGTGGACACTCTCTGGCCCTGATAAACAGATAATATATTATTCTTAAATTAAATCCTGTTTATTTCTTTGTATCACTTTTGAAAGATGGAAGAGCTGTAAAAAGTTTATGAACCTCTGGTGCACTTCAGATCATCTCTCTTACACACAAACACACACAAGCAAGCAAAAACACACACATACACACACACACACACACACACACACACACAGGGCCATAAACACACAAACAAACACACACACACAGGGCCATAAACACACAAACACAAACACACACACACAGGGCCATAAACACACAAACAAACACACACACAGGGCCATAAACACACAAACACAAACACACACACACACACACACGGGGCCATAAACACACACACACACACACACACACACACACACACACACACACACTCACTCACTCACTCACTCACTCCCTGGATTAGTCCTGAATGATGTTGTTGATGCTCTATCTGATCTCCACACACACACACACACACTATATACATATATATATATATATATATATATATATATATATATATACATACACACACACACACACACACACAACTAACTGTCCAAGCAGCAGTAACATTAAGCCTCTTACATGTGACGCTGTCGCTCGCTGCAGAAACCGCCATCAGTCTGTGAGAAGAGTCCTGAGTTTCAGAAGAGCCAAAGCGCCTTGTTCAGTGTCCGGACAGGTCGGAGAGATGTTTAGGACGGGAGGTTACCTGCTAGCTGTACTCGAGTTTGATGTTTGCTGGTGTTTCCTCATTCTTCTTCAGTCAGGCTGTGTGAGGAACTTCCCACTCTGTGTGTGCGCGCGAGCGCGTGTGTGTGCGCGTGTGTATGAGCGAACACAACGAGAACTACAGATGCTCGAAGTTACAAGAGTTCATTTGGTATTTTTAAAAACACCAGCCTATTAATAATTACGATAAAGAGTTTACGTTAAAAAAAAAGTACTAAACGAGAACAGCCACATTCCTCCTCACAATAGATTGTACTCAAGAATGCATTGCATTTCCTTCCATAAGCTTAGCCTATGGGCTGCGAGGAAGGGGTGAAGTGCATCATGGGAAATGTAGTCCAGCGTTAAAATAACTACGCAGGCTGACTACAGCGACTTCCTATTCACTATAATATAAACAGGATATAACACGTTTCACGCGCTATATTATATTCTTAAATTAGTGTACACGACTATCTACTATATATATATAATTATATATAATATATATATAAATATATATATAAAAATTAAAATTTTAACGGTCCTTGATGCCACGCGCCCTTTTTTACACGCAAGCAGGCTGTGACCGCGCGCGCGCGTCACACAATTCGGCTGTGTGCGTGTCATCAGGCGGTTGTGTGCGTCATAATGCATCATACTTATTCCTGTCTCTATCTGGTATTCTGGGTATTAGATAGTCAGCATATATCTGGTTTGACCAATTATAAATTATACAGAGTATGTTTATTATTATTATTATTGTCATTATTATTATTATTATTATTATTATTATTATTATTATTCATAATAATAATAATGACAATAATAATAATATTATTATTATTATTCCTGGATCTAAAGACTTTCCCAATAAAATCTTCATGTCACTCATGCATTCATCATCAGTGTGCATTTTTGTCCTGATCAGAGTGGGAACACACCACAGACAGGCCTCATAACATGACACTATGTACATATTCATTCATAAACCTTTTATAATGTGGGCAGAACGAGCTGAACCTGATACCTGATGAGAACCCACATGGTTTCTGGATCCACATGGTTTATTTAGGTTTCTGGATCCTTTCTAGCAGCTGGAACCAGTTTGGTGATTTTCTTTCACATGTCTCATATGAGTCTTTTTCTCCCAAACTGGATGTTTTTTTTTTCATCACAATTCTTTGTAAATTCTAGAGACTATTATGCTTGATAATCAGAGATGGGCATCTAAAATACTGACTGAACATCTGGCACCAATATCATCACTGAGATCACATTTTCCCTCCATTCTGATGTCTGATATGGACGTTGTCCTGTGATCATATGAATTGCGCTGGGGTTACATGATTTGATGATTGGGTTATCATTCACCAATTATATCATTCAATTATTCAAATTGCATAGCTGCACATTTTGCTGTGACTTTGTTATATATATGATTTGATATATGTATTATATATGATTTGTCATATAGAATACACCAATACAACATTTGTTTGACTGTATATTTGTAATCACACCCTCTAGTGTCACTCATATGAGGATGGCCCCCCCTTTGAGTCTGGTTTCTCTCAAGGTTTCTTCCTTACCAATAAGAAACCCTTCTTCCTTCCTTTAAGGGAGTTTTTCCTTGCCACTGCTGCCTGAGTCACCTCAGACTTGCTCATTGGGGACACAAACACTTACACACGGTGAACTATATATATCTTGATTTTTTATTATATTAATTCTTTATATTTCCCTTTATGTTTACCTTCTGTTCTATGTTTACGTTCTGTAAAGCAGCTTTGAGACAATGTCCATTGTAAAAAGCGCTATACAAATAAACTTGAATTGAAAAATATAGGACACATTTAGTAAACAAAATGGAAACATCATAACTTGCATTTTTCTTAAAACACACAGGATGTCAATCTCTTTGCAGTTCCTATATAAAATAAAGCAGACACATGATAAATCGTCCATAAAATTTTTTATATTGTGTCAAAAAATATGCACAATAAATAACTGAAAGGAGAAAGAAAAACAGGCTAAAAACTGGTACAAATACAAACTGAGGTTCACTTGATCAAACCACAATGCATCATAAACTTTAAAATTTTGCCATTTTGTACACACAGAGTGTTTGATACAAATCAATCAGTTGCTTAGTAGAGGTGTAACCTGGGGCTGTGTCAATAAAGCCCTGTAATGTGAAGACATGGGAGCAGAGTCTGCCCTCAGAACACACTTTATGAGACACTGCATTGCGTTCGTGTTGCAAGTGCTTGTTGTTTGCAGTCACTTTTGTGAATCTACCTCAATGTTTTATTTTGCCAGTGGATATTTTAAGCTCATGTCATGTGCCTCGTTGGCACAAACAAAACAGTGGCTTCATCCAAATCATGGTGCATTTTAACTCTTTAAAAATCATGTCACGGCAGATTTTCGTTCTTCATCAGTCCATCAGTCTCTACTTTAACACACAAGGTTCAGGGGCAGTTTCTTTAGCCGTCGTCTTTTCCTCCGGTCTTGCTCAGCTGTCACAGAGATTGGTCATTAAACATGTTGGACTGTTAATGAAGGTGTGAAAGCATGAAAAATATGCTAACATTACTTAATATTTGTTTAAAAAAAAGAGTTTAAACCATACTCACATGCTGTTCGAAAGAAGAAACCAGCATTATACAAAGAAACAAAATAAAAACACATGAGCAGGTTAGAGTTTTAACTACAAAGGCACTCGATGATAGTTTACAGTGATTAAATTACCTTGATGACGTCGACCCAGTTCCAACCTCTGGGCAGTTCACCTTTGTTGTCTGTTAAATAAAATATGGAATCAAATAAGTACATATCAACAATTATACGCATCTTCCACAGGATGGTAAAAAACGTAAATGTTGCCGATTTTAAGCTCTTTGTGAACTGCGGCTTCAGAAGTTGAATGAAACCAAGATGATGTGAAGAAAACAGTTCCCACAGAAACAGTAGATCTTTTTTTGGGCTTAATCAGAATAATAATTTTTTTAATTGTTATTTCACATTGAGAGTCAGAGAAAAGTTAAGAGATTATCACAGTTTATTTTTTTACACCACAAATCTGAAACATTTCAAGAGGGGTGCAAAGACTTTTTTGTTTATCTATTGTATTTTGGTACTTAATGTCACCAAATCCTTCACCAGTTTATCTGCTATCTAAATTAATATGAAATTAAATAAGTTACATAAGTTAGACGTTAACTAAATATTTAATAATTGCTTAAAAAAACATAACCTCCAATGTGAACATGTACATAAACTGTATGGCCAAAAGAATGTGGACACCTGATCATCAAACCCATATGTGCATTTTGAACATCACATTCCTGATTTAGCGCAGCGGTGGCTTAGTGGTTAGCACGTTTGCCTCACACCTCCAGGGTTGGGGTTCGATTCCCGCCTCCACCTTGTGTGTGTGGAGTTTGCATGTTCTCCCCGTGCCTCGGGGTTTCCTCCGGGTATTCCGGTTTCCTCCCCCGGTCCAAAGACATGCATGGTAGGTTGATTGGCATCTCTGGAAAATTGTCCGTAGTGTGTGATTGCATGAGTGAATGAGAGTGTGTGTGTGTGTGCGCCCTGCGATGGGTTGGCACTCCGTCCAGGGTGTATCCTGCCTTGATGCCCGATGACGCCTGAGATAGGCACAGGCTCCCCGTGACCCGAGGTAGTTCGGATAAGCGGTAGAAAATGAGTGAGTGAGAGAGAGAGAGTGGTTCACTAGGTTACAGACTTAGGATACCATCAACCTAAAACTGTTCAGTTTTTTTTATTTTATTTTATAAAAACACACAAACAGGGAAAAAGTGCTACTTAAAGTGTTTCAGGAAGTAGTAGCAGTTTTCACCTGTCGTTTTGAAGACAGCGAGTGACTCAGGTGTTCAGACATCATGGGGAAGTTCATTCCACCACCTTGGTGCCAGAACACAAGTCTTGTTTTATACCTTCCTCTTACCCTGAGAGATGGTGGGACCAGTCGAGCAGTGCTGGTAGCTCTGAGGGAGTGAGGTGCAGTGTGAGGAGCGATGAGAGCTTTAAGGTTAGAGGGAGCTGGTCCATGTTTGTCTTTGTAGGCAAGCATCAGTGTACTGAATCTGATGCCTGCAGATACCGGAAGCCAGTGGAGGGATCGTAAGAATTTATCCAGTTTGAAAACAAGTCGTGCAGCTGCATTTTGGATCATCTGCAGGGGACAAATTGAGTACGTAGGTAGACCTGCCAGCAGTGAGGTGCAGTAGTCCAGTCTTAAAATGACAAGAGATTTAACAAGTACCTGAGCAGCCTGTGTGGACAAAAAAAATGGTGGAATCTTCCTAATGTTGTAAAAAATAAACCGACATGAGCAACATGCGAGGAAAAGGACAGTTGATTTTCCATGGTTACTCCAGGGTTGCTACCTGTGACCAAAGGAAAGATCAGATCGTTGTGCCGGGATATTGCAAGGTCATGACCTGGGGTTAAACACCTGGGATGATCAGCAGTTCCAGGGTTCACACCAGTTCTTACAGTGCAGCCTTGTTTCTAAGGAGCTTGCTTTGTGCACAGGCTCATTGTCATACTGGAACACATTTGGTCCTTTTAGCATACAAAGCCATTCTATAGAATTGTGAGCTTCCAATTAATGGTAACAGATTAGGGAAGGCCTACATATGGGTGTGACGGTCAGATGTCACAAACTTTTTGCCATATAGTGTATGTACAATGAAAGGTGGAATTCGAGGTCTTTAATTAGGTGTATGCAAACTTTGGGCCTGTAGTATTAGCGTCACAGTCTGCACTGTAACCTTCACTGCCGATGCCATCCTTTGCTCCCACAAGCAGACAGAGAATTTAACCTGTTTTGTGGCTCTGGGAAATATGAAGGCTTACCAGTTCTTCCTATCATTTTTCTTTTTTGTGCTTTGGTGAGCTGTTCCTTCTTCTCCTTTTTCTTACTGACTGAGACTTGACTGTTCACTTCACTGGTAGAAGTCAGGGTCTAAATGAAATGGAATAAAGACATAAAATTTTCACTTAACAGGCTCAATACCACTAACTCACAAGGCCGTGTTGGATAGAAGGTGTGTAGTTGCACTGACCACAGCAGACACTACAGGCTGGTGATTCTCCATCAGCATCTCCTGGTTTTCTTTGGCCCACTCAAACAGAGTGTACATCATGGCACTGCCCAGGTTCGCCTCCACCTGCTCATGCAGCTTGGAGATGATTAACTGCTTGGTCTCTGATGAGCTAAAAGTTCAACAAAGATCAAATGTCTGAGACTGAGGAGTGAACAGAAAGAGAACGACTCCCTCTGTTTACTCTGCATGTGTAGCCTCTTTCTTAAAAAAAGTTCACACACTTTGCATTATGCCTTAAAGCTTTAGTTCCCACAGTAAATGGTGTGAGCTTTCTCACGTGAAAAATCGGTACAACAAAAGATAATTGTGGCTTTTTGGCAAATCTGGTGTGCTTGACTTACATTCTGTTGTTGAAAAAGGCATCTAAGGATATTTGAGGTGCAGTTTCTGGGTACGTCTCAGGCAGTGAGATATCCATCAGGAATGATTTGGACTCGTTCAGGTCTCCTATCTGGAGAAAATCAGGCACAGTGATGTTATACAGCAAGCAGTAGTGATTATACAGACAGTCTGAAGGGTTTTGAGTGTTTTGTTAAAACAGAAGAGTTCCGACGACATCACAATAAAAAGAGAGGAAAAAACAGGCAGGTGAACTAATGACTGCTTTTATACCTGCTATAACACGAGTGATGACAAGAAAAATGACAGTTTGTATGTTACAGATACATGTAATGTATGTAGACTGAAAAAAGTACACCAAGAACAAAATAGGGAATGTTCTGTCGCATGAAAACAATCCATATTGTGTGAGGCTGCAGCACATCACCCCGTTACTGTGGTGATTATTTTCCTAGAACAGCATGACGCTATATTACTATGAAGGAGCTCCAACACAATACAGACCAAATTCAGTTAGACTTACAAGGAGAGACTGCAGAAGGGTTTAGAAGCTAAGCATATTCATTACAGCAGAATTTCTTCCTATATTACATGCCATGAATAAAATATTATAAGATGTGTTGATGTGAACAACACAAGTAGAGAAAAGGCAATACTCAAGTCTCTTTTAGCTACCTAGGTGTGAATCAGTATATCGTGTACAGGAGTTGGGGCTCTGGTAAGGACCCTGATGCACTACACTGTTACACTAATTTCCCACAACATGACTGCATACCACTGGCATTGATAAACAACATTAAGGACTGACGGTTTTGACATTACGAAATATCATTTCTGTCACAGTATTTCAAGCAGGATCATAGCGTAGCTAGTGGATTTCAAACAAACTCAAACCATTTATAGAACGTCAAATCAAGTTGGTAAATCTATGACGTTTGCTGACAGTTCATCTCAGAGACTTTGAAAATAGGAGTCATTTGCTATTGAACATTGTGAGCACCAATACATCAATAAATTGGCTGACACCTTGATCAATCCCCTGACTGCTGAACTAGAGAGCTGATTGAGACGCACCCTCGGGTTGCGTAATATGCTGTATCACATCTACTACGTGTTATTACTGTTTTCTCATCCGGTCTCACATCCCAGATGACGCACTACAGACTACACACTATGTTCTGTACCATCTAGTGTAGGAATTTTAATTTAGGGCTGTATCATTTCAAATGGAACACTTAATATTTTTTTTTTACTAACCGGTAAGTGTAAGCGGTTCCCCTAATAAAACCACACAACATGTTACAGGACACTTGTAAGATGTCTTGTACATATGAAAACTTTTCCTCATCCAGTGTCAGCACCTGGTAGCCTTGTCGCTCTTCTGCTACGTAATCATGAAGTGTCAAACATTCCACACTGAATTATTTCGGATGAATATGTGCATCATCCAGGTACTTGAAGTACATGTCGTCGTACACACAAGACACGATCTAAACGACAAAATGCTGCAGAACAGTGAATAATCATGTGATTTCTAACACACCTTATGATACACTCTGTTATTTGTGACTAAAAAATGTGTTTTGAATGCTTCAAGTTGTTCCATGCATATTGAATAACCGGGAACTCATTTGCCAATCAAATATCTGGGAACCTTTTCTCAAAAGAAAAGATGTGCCAATTCCTTTTATCATCAGCCTAAAGCAACCACCCCCTATTTTACACAATAACACCATCACTGCTAATAATAGAGGATATATATTTACCCTGAACTGGAAGGAGTTAGGACTCAGCTCTTTGAAGCAATCGTCACCTTCGTAAATTGAGCGCAGAGCTTCTAACTCCATCTGCAAATAAAAAAAAAATGAATAAAAGACAAATATTTAATAATCAGCTGCTGGGGCTTTTATGCATCAATTCAACACATCAAACCAGAGGTAAGATTCGGGCAAAGTCTAATGTTTAGGATTGATTTCAGTATTTCAGAACCCTGCCCAATTCCACCTGTTTAAGTAGCTGATTTTGGTCATTCATTAACTATTAGATGTTGTTTGGAACAGAACCTGCACCCATGGTGGTCCCATGCGGATAATATTGGTCATTCCTGATATAATGGAACAAGCAGCATGACTGGGGCTAAAACCAAGACCATTAAGGATAAAACCAAGACACACCACAGCACAAGACCTTCCTCCATCCATTTTATGTAATGCTTATACTAAACAGCATTGTGAGGAACGTGGAGCCCTTCCCTGTGGATTCGGGGCACACTGGACGGGGCACGAATTCATCACAGGACACCACACACACACACACACACACACACACACACACCAGAGACGGTAATCAAACTCCCAATGCCAAAAGTGAAAGGCAGATGTACTAATATGAAATATACCACCATGGACCCACAAATTCTGTGAGTTTTGTCTTGTTTGATCTCTCAAACACGGCTTTTCTTAAAGAAAGCGTTAGTCCAAAAGTGTTATTCTTTTTTAAGTAATTAATAACAAACATGGAGTTTTGCAGTCAGTTATTTAAAAACATCATATTAGTGATGACTGAAGCGTAAAGTTTGCATGCATCAGATTCTGAATATGTTTGTGTTTGAATGACACGATTTATCATGATGAAGGGATGTGGTAGCCTAGTGGTTAAGGGCTTGGACTACTGATCAGCAGGTCATGAGTTTGAATCCCAACTCCACCAATCTGACATAGCTCCTTATATCATTAGAAAAGGTTTCATTGGTACTGTTTTTACTTCCCACTGTCATTAATCCTCAATTGCTCTGTTGTATAAACTGAAATAAAATATAAGTCACTCTGAATAAGAGAATACTACACTACACACCACAACACACTACACTACACAACACACTACACTACACACCACAACACACTACACTACACACAACACAACACACTACACTACACACCACAACACACTACACTACACACCACAACACACTACACTACACACCACAACACACTACACTACACACCACAACACACTACACTACACACCACAACACACTACACTACACACCACAACACACTACACTACACACCACAACACACTACACTACACAACACACTACACTACACACCACAACACACTACACTACACACCACAACACACTACACTACACACCACAACACACTACACACCACAACACACTACACACCACAACACACTACACTACACACCACAACACACTACACTACACACCACAACACACTACACTACACACCACAACACACTACACTACACACCACAACACACTACACTACACACCACACTACACTACACACCACAACACACTACACTACACACCACAACACACTACACTACACACCACAACACACTACACTACACTACACACTACACACCACAACACACTACACACTACACTACACTACACACCACAACACTACACACCACAACACACTACACTACACACCACAACACACTACACTACACACCACAACACACTACACTACACACCACAACACACTACACTACACTACACAACACACTACACACCACAACACACTACACTACACACCACAACACACTACACTACACACCACAACACACTACACTACACACCACAACACACTACACTACACACCACAACAGACTACACTACACACCACAACACACTACACTACACTACAACACACTACACTACACACCACAACACACTACACTACACACCACAACACACTACACTACACACCACAACACACTACACTACACACCACAACACACTACACTACACACCACACTACACACCACAACACACTACACTACACACCACAACACACTACACTACACACCACAACACACTACACTACACACCACAACACACTACACTACACACCACAACACACTACACTACACACCACAACACACTACACTACACACCACAACACACTACACTACACACCACAACACACTACACTACACACCACAACACACTACACTACACACCACAACACACTACACACCACAACACACTACACACCACAACACACTACACTACACACCACAACACACTACACTACACACCACAACACACTACACTACACACCACAACACACTACACTACACACCACAACACACTACACTACACACCACAACACACTACACTACACACCACAACACACTACACTACAAAACACAACACACCACACTACACACCACAACACACTACACTACACACCACAACACACTACACTACACACCACAACACACTACACTACACACCACAACACACTACACTACACACCACAACACACTACACTACACACCACAACACACTACACTACACACCACAACACACTACACTACACACCACAACACACTACACTACACACCACAACACACTACACTACACACCACAACACACTACACTACACACCACAACACACTACACTACACACCACAACACACTACACTACACACCACAACACACTACACTACACTACAACACACTACACTACACACCACAACACACTACACACCACAACACACTACACTACACACCACAACACACTACACTACACACCACAACACACTACACTACACACCACAACACACTACACTACACACCACAACACACTACACTACACACCACAACACACTACACTACACTACACAACACACTACACTACACACCACAACACACTACACTACACACCACAACACACTACACTACACACCACAACACACTACACTACACACCACAACACACTACACTACACACCACAACACACTACACTACACACCACAACACACTACACACCACAACACACTACACTACACTACACACCACAACACTACACACCACAACACACTACACTACACACCACAACACACTACACTACACACCACAACACACTACACTACACACCACAACACACTACACTACACACCACAACACACTACACTACACACCACAACACACTACACTACACACCACAACACACTACACTACACACCACAACACACTACACTACACTACACACCACAACACACTACACTACACACCACAACACACTACACTACACACCACAACACACTACACTACACACCACAACACACTACACTACACACCACAACACACTACACTACACACCACAACACACTACACTACACACCACAACACACTACACTACACACCACAACACACTACACTACACACCACAACACACTACACTACATAACACAACACACTACACTACATAACACAACACACTACACTACACAGTAATTCTACACTACACACAACACACTACACTACACTACATAACACAACACTAAACACCACAATACTACACACCACAACACACTACACTACACAGTAATACTACACTACACACAACACAACACTACACTACACACCACAACACACTACACTACACAGTAATACTACACTACACACAACACAACATAACACAACACTACACACCACAACACTACACAGTAATTCTACACTACACACAACACACTACACTACACAGTAATACTACACTACACACAACACTACAAACTACTACACTAAACACCCCAATACTACACACCACAACACACTACACAGTAATACTACACTACACACAACACACTACTACACTAAACACCACAACACACTACACTACACAGTAATACTACACTACACACAACACAACACTACACTAAACACCACAATACTACACACCACAACACACTACACTACACAGTAATACTACACTACACACAACACACTACACTACAAACTACTACACTAAACACCACAACACACTACACAGTAATACTACACTACACACAACACACTACTACACTAAACACCACAACACACTACACTACACAGTAATACTACACTACACACAACACAACACTACACTAAACACCACAATACTACACACCACAACACACTACTACACTAAACACCACAACACACTACACAGTAATACTACACTACACAGTAATACTACACTACACACTACTACACTAAACACAACAATACTACACCACACAACACACTACGCAGTAATACTACACTACACACAACACTACAAACAACACTACACTACACTACAAACAACAATACTACACCACACAACACACTACAAAACACTACAAAACACAACACACAAATTCATTTAGACTCGTGCGCCTGTAGTTAGCCTGTTAGCTGTTAGCCTCAATGCTAACACACTCGCTTACCTCCTGCTCCTCGTTGGCAGTCATGGTTAATTAATCACTTTGCCAGTCTTCTGGCTTCAGTCGGAATAGTAAAGCTAATACTCTGTTTAGATCATCTAGACCTACAGCACGTTTTATAGAACCAGACTGAACAATTCATGCTGTTCGACTGTGTCATGAGCGTGTACTTGCAGGCTTTACTCCGGCCGCAGCACCACAGAGTTAGAGATCGTCAGTAAACCGCACAGAGACTGTATACTGATTACTGCCCCTAGCGGACCGGAGAATAAACTCAACTTCGGCTACATATTTAATTGAATAAATAATTAAATAAAGCATAAATATATATGCAATTAGTATAAATAATAAATTGATCAAATTTATTATTTATTTTATATTACACAATAACAGGATTTTATTTAATAATTATTTTGTTACATTTCAGAATTTCATAGCTCCTTATATCATTAGAAATTGTTTCCTTGGTACTGTTTGTTTTTTTTGTTTGTTTTTGCATCTGACAGTATATTAAAATAAAAATAACTTAAAATAAAATAACTTGGGGGTTCCACTAGTAAAACACGTTTCTATTGGGAAAAAAGTCAGTAGATTTCAGTATTTACATGCATCTACACTACAATGTTTTAAAAATACATACATACATACATGCATACATACATACATACATACATACATACATACATACATACATACATACATACATGCATACATACATGCATACATACATACATACATACATGCATACATGCATACATACATACATACATACATACATGCATGCATGCATACATACATACATACATACATACATACATACATACATACATACATGCATGCATACATACATACATACATACATACATACATACATACATACATACATACATACATACATACATACATACATACATACATACATGCATACATGCATACATACATACATACATACATGCATACATACATACATACATACATACATGCATACATGCATACATACATACATACATACATACATACATGCATACATGCATACATACATACATACATACATACATACATGCATACATGCATGCATACATACATACATACATACATACATACATACATACATACATACATGCATACATACATGCATACATACATACATACATGCATACATGCATACATACATACATACATACATACATACATGCATGCATGCATACATACATACATACATACATACATACATACATACATACATGCATGCATACATACATACATACATACATACATACATACATACATACATACATACATACATACATACATACATACATACATACATACATACATGTCCTGCCTTACACCCTAAGTATAATAACTGGAGATGACTTAATAGTCGAGCCCTGAGAAGTGTGCAATATTCTTCAATACTCACTAGATGTCACCCAAAGCCAGAAGAAACTTTTCCACATCTTTGACTTTTTAATGATTTGAAAAAAAGCTAATGTGTAGGAAGCAGTATTCTGTTTCGTAATGTATGTTTGTTTGGAAATCACTGGACTTGATTCATAGTCTTCTACAAGTGAAAGCAGCCATAATAGTGCAATACTCCAGAGAAACTGTGACATTTCAGACAAGAGTCCATCATAAGGTGCATAGAAAAAGTGCTGCTACAGCAAAATAAAAAGGACAAAAGATGTACTTTAGGGACTTTAAGAGAAAAGTAAAGAGCCTTTTTTATCACGTATACAAGTACATTACAGCGAAATATTTCACATATTCAAACTTGTTAGGAAGCTGGTGTCAGAATCAGCCAAGAAAGAGCAACTCTGGAGATCTTCTTGTCGACCAGAACACTAAGCACTGAGTAACCACAAAAAAAGGTTCATTTGGAGTGGTGAAACACATAAAGAACAATGTGCATAACATTAATAATCTTTTGCTGTCATGTTGCAGTGGTAATGAGCTGAATGACCTATGTTTAGATTTAATATTGTAATTTTGGTTATTATTTTTATCATGTTATGGTCTTTAATGAATATTATTTTCCTTAATTTTTTTTTGCAGGCTTCTTACCTTTGCATATATTATAAAAATCCATGTCCAATAAGTATGTCTAAAACTACAGCTACCATGGTCTGAAGGATAAAAACAAGAAGCTTTTTCCATCAGACCTCTCAACATGGACATGTCCACCATACAGGTTTCTAAGGATTCCATTACGCTCTACACACTACACTTTGTACAGTTACTCTTACTACATGTAACACAATTGCATATTTTATACAGCAACATTTATTTTTATTATTTTCTTATTTTTAGTCATTTATATTTACAGTCTAAGGAGGAGTAGATTCGAATTTTACTGTAAGTTGTATAATGTATATAACTGACTATGTAACAAATAAAATCTTGAACCTTGTGTCTTGGATTCTGAACTATTACACTGAATGATTTCAAGCATAAAATCCAATTGTAACATGTTTGTGTGGAAAATGTGTATAGTGGACTGCAAGAATACATCTGAAGTCATCTGTGGAGGGAAATTTCAATGTAGGATCCTCTTATAGTCTTCTATTAGAGTTAATCTAACCCAGTGTGTAAAGCTGAGATCAGAGGTTTCCTACTTCATGAGGCTGACAGCCCTAATGCAACACAATCTGCCGCTTGAATTTCCTAATCCAGTTTCCAGCCTATTTACCCTAACCTCACAGAGGCTTAAACCAACCCATCTTACACACTAATAGCTTTTATATATGGAACTCCTAGAAACCATGATCAATGATTACTGCTTTGCTTACCTATGTTTATGATAAATGAGGTGTTAGCACACGTTGCCCATTCATTAATGATCTAAAATGGGCCGGCTTTCTTGATATGTATTGGATTTGATTAGGGGAATTGATCAGCATAAAAAGGGGAACTTTTACACATTCCAAAGTGTTTGGTTTGGTTATGAAATATTTTGCATTACAAATTCAACAATAAAACACCACACCTCATACAAATGTGAAACAAGATCATATACAGCTCTTAATTTAATACATTAAGATGAGATATTCCACCATGGACAAGACAGAACAGAATAATGGGATCTTTAAATGAAAATAATTGGTTCTTCCACAATCTGCTCCATATGTGGGTATTATGTTTCCTACACAACTTCACATAGCAACTAAATGTGTGAGAATCGCATAAAGAAGAAGTAATCTTATGTCTTCCTTTTGTTCAGGACATTAATTTACACCATGGAATTACTATTCTGTGTGTTTATGCTGGATTCCTTTCTGCACTTATCATTCAGCTGAAATTCTTGTTTCACATGTTGATTTCTGCTGTGTGCTATTTGCACTTTGTTTTGTTCTATATAATGGGATATAATGAGGAGGCAAGGTATTTCATTGCATTGTATATGTTATATAATAAAAATGACTTGACTCAATAGAACGCTAATATTATTTGTGGTTTGCATTACCCCAGTAGGACACAATTTACACACATTGATCTCAAACATTTTTTTCTGGTCTCAAAAAGATGCGAGCAGCAGACCGCCCATGCATCCATGATCTAACTTGGTCTAAATGTAAAATTAAATCCTTTGTTTAACTCAGTTCTATTCACAAGAGAAAAAAATTGAATGAATAATTATAAGGTCAGTATTTTGGTCACTTTTTTGTGATCAAATTCCAATGCATGATATTACCATGGCTTTATTGTAGTATGTTATGTTATGGTACAGTTATACTTGTATATTCTGAAAATGATGTCCATTAAGCATAGCATGCCACTTAACTTTATCAAATGAATTGTTTTATTTTTTTAAAACATCTTTATTTATCATTACAGTAGACTGACAATGTTTTCTCTGCATGTCAGAGCTTTTTAGGAAGTTGGGGCCAGAAAGCAGGGCCAGCAATGATATGACTCCCCTGGTGCAGAGAGGGTTTTATCAACCTTTCTCAAATGCCCAGCAGGGGTTTGAACTTCTGACCTTCTGATCAGTAAATCAGAGCCTTTGTTTTGACTGGATCCTTGAATTGAATAAGTTGAATCCAAACCTAAATGCTTCCAAAAATAACCAATTTCTTACTAGACATTTTTAAACCATGAGTGTAATAGTTGGTGTAATGTATGTGAATCCCTACCGAAGTGGTCCATGAAATTTGAAATGGGTGCTCGGCAACAAAAAATCCGAAAACCGCTGTATTAGGGAAACTATGTGCATTAAAATTTAACCATCATGGAACACCAATATGGCATTTAAACCACAAGTGGTATTTATAAACTATGTGATGCGTCCCTTTTCAGGGGATGCAGATAAACTACTGAGGGGACTAAGCAAATGTATAGAGGTGAATCTTTACATAATACATTTAAAAATACAGATTATTACCATGATCGAAATGTGCTTGTGACAGTCACTCCTATTTACATTGTACACAAATAACAAATACAATAATTATTTCTCATCTTACTTTATTTATAGGCCTACATGCTTTTGATGCAATAAAGGTTTTATAAATCCCCTTCAATTTAAGTGTCCACTCAGGTCTAAGGTAATTAACTATAGAAAATCATTAGTAAATGGCTTATAGTACCCCTGATAGACCAATTCAAAGTCGTGATTCTCACTAGTGTAACTAAATCACAGACCCCTTGGCTATGCTTCACGGAGCAGAATGCGTTGCTCTGACCCAGTTGAAATATAAAAGTTATAGAGAGACAGAGACAGAGAGAGAGAGAGAGAGAGAGAGAGAGAGTGTGTGTGTGTGTGTGTGTGTGTGTGTGTGTGTGTGTGTGTGTGTGTGTGTGTGTGAGGCGGGTGACGCGCTCTGCTCTGCGGGGTTACACGCCAGTCTCCAGTCACGCGTGTGCGCTAAACCACTACTCGGAATGGCTTTCTCTCCTATTGGCGCGCTACATTAGATCCATTTCTCGTTTTCTCTCACACCGCCAGGGCTGGGAGAGAGAGAGAGAGAGAGAGAGAGAGAGAGAGAGAGAAGAAGAGAAGAGAAGAGAGAGGAGCGGTTCTCCAAACGGATAACGGATCAGGCATGTATACCAAACACAGGCAGAAAAAGCGACATGATTTCTCGGCACAAAACGCGCTTCTCGTCTCGTCTCTTCTCCTCCTGAGCGGTTTATTGGAAACAGTGGACGCTAATCTCCTGGAAGGAGGTAAGAAAAACTCCAAACTCGGTTTGCTTTAACTGTTCCGTTACTTGGAAAGTTCTTGGCTACCAGTTGCGCGCAGGATTAGGAAGTTTTTTTATGAAGAACCGGCAGCTGTTTTCAGTCCACTTTGGAGATGAGTGTTTAGTAAATATTGTGTTTACACTGATATAGAAGCGCTCTCATGTCCCCATGTCCATAAAAGGGTGTAGAAAATAACAAGTCGGATCTTTTCCCCTCTGACTTGATCCCCATCTAGCTCTTAGGTCTGTTTTTCTATTTACTTGTGAACCGACATAAAAAATGATTCTTCTAAAAAAAATCCATTCTACATGTAAAGATATTTATTATTAGTGACTTTTAAGTACTTAGAATTTAGTGAGACACTGGACTCACTGACCAATTTGGTTAGTTTTATTTAGGGACGGATGTGTTGACAGAAACTCTGGTCTCTTGCTGTTTTGCGTACAGTTAACTATGGATTGTGGGGGGTAATAAAAAGAGCCCCGGGGTAGCTGGTGGCTCTCTATCTTCCAGAATGATGCCATTAAAGTCAGAGCTGGACGGAAGTCATGATGAAATTAGCAGATGTGGTGGAGAGGGTTAGCTTGCATAGAAATTTTGATAAATTTGAAAAGATGATTTTTTTTAATGAATAAATTCCTTACTTTTCTTTTCTACCATTCGTTCATCCATCCATCCATCCATCCATCCATCCAGATACACTATATCCTAGTCGGGGTCATTTTGTATCCAGAGCCTATCCTAACAACAATAAGCTTGTGGTAGGAATTGTCAGCTGCAGGGCACCATGTAGCACACACACACACAAACACACACACAAACACACACACACACACACACACACACGCACCTGCACATTCACATTCACACCTACTAACAAAAGCACACAAACACAGACATCCTGGAGCTGTGAGGCGGAAATGCTGTGCACTATGCCACCATGTCTCCCCGATCAGACACTGTCATCTTAAAGTTTACATTCAGTTAAAGTCTTATTCCATTTTTTAACAGATTAATGTACACAATAAATTCTTTTAGGAATTTTTCATCGGTCGTGTTTTACATTAAAGTTGTGTCCCAATATGCAGATCCAGTTTTTAATCTATATTTTTTTTAAATATCGATACTGATATGAAAGCACAGCCCTGATACTGACCTGTTACTTACATAATCTTTTTAGTAACTAAGCCTCTCTTAGTGTTAGTGCTTGTTCTCTACAAGCAGGTTATCCAAACACTCAGATGTAATGGCAGTGTGCTTTAAGACTGCATTCTGTGTTCATGTGCATAATTTTGTTGTCAATCAACATTACACTCGCATATAGTGGTAAAGACAATGAATTATATTAGAAGATATATCGGATCCATGTAGATTTAGATTTTGAAAATCATGATTTGGAATTATTTTTTTTTATTTTTTGGTGAGGAAATATACTAGGAGATATGTTTAGCAGTACAACTAAACTGATAAATGTGCACTATGTCTGTGTTTTGGGTTGCTGCCAGACAGCACTAAAAGTGATGATGGTATTCAGAATTGGTCATTGAATTATTTAAGGGTTAGTCTAAATATTGTTAATAGGCATAGATAATAAAATACCCTTGGGACAACTCCACAGGAAATTTCATCTCAGAGTAATAGGAGGAGACAAAAATCTTACTTTATGAAATCTTGCACTTTCTCCTCCATCTTTAGCCCTTCAGTATGTTGTCAGCTTTCACCTTGATATCCTTATGCTCATGGGCTCTGGCTAGTTGCTTTCAAATGGAAAAAGGAAAAATGCATGATCCCTGTTGGTTAATCCTGTTTCTCACCATTCAGTTGATGGCCCTTTAAATGTGTTTAAAAACTAAGAGGCACTTTTAGGGATCCTAATGAAGATTTCTTGGCCTTTTATGATCACCATTATAACGCATTTACTGTTCCCGGCAATGCCGTTTGCCATGCTGTATTTGTTTTTTTACCATCAATCATGAATTAGCATTTGGAACCATCATGAAATATTTCAGGGGTTCAAAGTTTCTAGCTCTGCTTCTCATCCAGTGTTTCAGGCAAACAAATACTTATTTTCTCTGATTGGTGTTTAGTAAGTTTGGCGCTTTTGGATGAAGTAGTCAGTATTTGTTTTTAATTGGTTTTAGAAATCATGTCAGATATTTCCCATATTTCTAAGAGCAATACATGAGCCGGTCTCTGGTTCCCACCCGTCCTGTACATTTCATGATACGGGTTTGACATATTCAACACTGTACATACACTACAACTCCCTGAGATTTGATCTGGGACTCTGGGACTCAAATTGAAATTGTGCGGCTGCCTTTTAATGCATTTGTAACAAGGCAATCTGATCTTATCTGTCATGCATGTGGACCACACCTATGAAAGGTTGTATCTGTTATGCATTCAGTTAGTATAAAAATTAAGCGCTTCATGGAATATCGTTTTACAATGATCACAGAGACAACTGTACAAGGCAAAATGAGCTGCTTCTTCTTATCATGTTGGGACGAGCCAGATGTTTATCAAGAGGTTGATAATCCTGTGACGCACCTTTTAGAAAGAATTTTTGCTTTTGCTCAATAAATTGTTCATAGGAATGCTATGCAGTCAGATGTTTAGCAGGATATTGCTCTGACTCATTCAGTGAGGCCTACAGAGCTCAGCGCTCTCTGCATGCATACTGGGCTATTCTGGAGCAAGAGGAATTTCAAAATAGGACAAGTGCCCTTATACAGACACAAGTATGTGCCGCACTTCAAGCAAGAGCTAGAAAGCCATTACCGACATGTTTCAAATTGAGCCGTATATTTTTTCCTGTGTGTTTTCCATTGGCTGCAAAACACATTTATAATAATAGATCAGGTTCATGCCTTTTTTATTTGATCCATTTGCATAGCATTACAAAGCTAAACAGAATAAATAGTCAAGCTTTTCAGCAGTCTTCCCATACAGCTCTCTGGTGCCCCGGTTAGCTATGGTGCCACTACTCATTGATATGCCTAATGTTTATGCGATGAGAAGCAAGATGGATGACATGGGGGTTGGGGGTGGTGGCGGTTTCATCAGTACGTCTAAAAAGCCGCTAATTTCTGAAATGTTCCGTTAGCTACTGGCCTTTGGCACTTTTCTTTCAAGATAATGACTGCATAAACCCTAACAGACAATAGAAATAAGATGTGCCATGTAAGATCTGTCACTGTATGATTGATAAAGTTACAGTATTCGTTTTATGAAGTCTTTAGGTTCAGCAACTCTGAAGTGACGTCTTTTTATGAATATTCCATATCATACATATTCATATGCTCACCTGTAAAATTCCTATGAAGAAAGAAATTTGTTTGTTCCTTAGTTAGAGGTGGATGTGCGGACTATAGTATTGTGCTGTTTGATAGCGCTGCTGACAGTTGAAAATGAAAACTCTATTAGACTAGATTATGGGTGTGCCAACACCTTTCCAATAATACCAAAGGAAGCGATATAATGAAACAGGGAAAAAGAAATATAGACCAGAGAAAAAATGAC
Source organism: Tachysurus vachellii (assembly GCF_030014155.1). NCBI lineage: Eukaryota > Metazoa > Chordata > Actinopteri > Siluriformes > Bagridae > Tachysurus > Tachysurus vachellii. Next base: position 16,739,093 of record NC_083466.1, on the reverse strand, counting down.
AAAGTGCTATGCTACAGATAAAAAGAGAGAAAAATAGGGCTGTGATTTTTTTTTTGTCTTGAGGAAAAAAAGCAGTTTGATCTATCAGTGTGGACCCAGGAAACAATAAAAGAAACTTAAGCTTAATTCAGTCAATCTTCATTAAATTATTATATGTATTATTATTATTATATTATATACAACAAAATCTCATTCAGTCCACCCCCACACCAAATGCAGTTCAGTCTAGACTCTCATACCAGATGCAGTTCAGTCTATCCAATAATACCAAACCCAATACCAAAGCAACACCAAATGTTAGGGTATCACACTAAACCTCAAACCACCAATCATACCAAACCTCGTCTTAGGCCAAAGTGCATTTAGGCTATTCTAATGCACCAAACCTCATTCAGGCTATGCTCTCAGACCAGACCTCATTCAGACCATAATCTCATAACAAACTGCATTCAGCTATCCTTTCACACCAGTTCTGATTTAGCCATTTTTTCCCTACACCGAACCTATTTTAGGCCATCCTCATACACCAAATTATATTCAGGTCATCCTTAGCAGCAAACCTTATTTAGGCCATTCACTCATTATACCTAATTCAGGCCATTCACTTACTGTAGGCCACAGAGCTCGCAAATTGATACAGTACTTAATGTAGGATTAAAGCAGCATCAAATCTATGATGGCATGTTCGCGTATTAGGCGTATTATTTTAGTATTGTTTTTGCTATAGGTTTTATTTTTAGTTCATATTGCATAAAAATTGAATGCATAAACGGTAGCATGGTAAATTGTTGAGACTGTGCAACACAAACGGGAAGCTAATGTTTTGCAGACAGCTTTATTTTTATTGTTCAGCCACCTCATAGAGGATGTTAAAAAGGAAGTGCTTGAAAAGCTTCTGATGATTAACTGCTTAGACCAGAGCACAAATTGCGTTCTTCTTCTGTCTTGCTGTCTATCTCTGTCTCGTGCTCTCACTCTTGTCCTTTATTTTTCTGTCCACTTTACTTGATATCAAAGTAATGTTGAAGGGATCGAGCAGGGAGTCTCAGAATAGCCCGCTCCATTTATCTCGTTGCTATCTAACAAAGTCTGTGCTTTTGATCAATATGCAATCATAACAATGCACTTCCTTTATGCGTTTAATAAGCTTTAACTACAGAGTCATGAATTGATGTATTTTTGGATGCTTTTATTTGGTCTACTTGTAAATTTCAGTACGGTTTCATTAGTGTTTCCTGGTGCACAAATTTTACGGACACTAGTTCCCAAGTTTGATTAAACGAGAACTTGGAAATAGCATGCTTTCTCTGTTAAGAACCTCTGTTAAAACGAACACTGTAAAGCTTATTAGAATTTCTTTGTAATTCAGCATGAGCTTTTCTTTGTCCTCATTTTGGTTCAAAAGATGCTGTGAAGAATAAATAATGTGAGCTAATTTTTATAAGAACTAAAAGATAAGACACAAACAGACACACAGGGAAAGTGAAATGGTGTAATTTATACCTTTCAATTTCATTAGCAACGTTGCCAGGCCAGAATGAGCTAAAAATGCTTTTGAGACTCAAACGATATCATATCATCCTGCTAGTACAGTAGCACTAAGTCTGGACCAAAGAGTACTATCAAACTAAATTAGTACAGAAAGCAACAAAAATATTATAAGTCAGTGTTTCTTTCCAGCGCTCATTTAAATGCATCTTCTAAGTTCTTCTGAAGAGGTCTTTATTTGAAAACAGCCCATGACTCAGACATCCTGTGCAGATTAATTTCTCTACCAGTTGCCAGTACAGAATAATTTAGTATGTTTTATTTGTAGCTTCAAGGAAGGTGGGTCATGCCCTGTAGTGCATAAGCACCTTCAGATAGTTTGTGGTCCGTCTTTATTTTTTGTCTGAAAGCATCGGTGGTTTAAATTTGATGCAGGCAGCTACAGGAAGCCAGTGCAGGTGTAGTTTGGTGTAGGTGAAAGTAGAATGATGGCACTCAGAGGACGAACTGCCAGGAGTGTATTTTAGTAGTTCAATCTTCAGATGACAAGGGACTAAAGTAACAATTGACTGGCCATGGTAGAAAGAAATCTTTTTAATGTCTTAAAGGAAAACCTGTATGAACATTGTGAGCAGTATTAAAAACAGAATGATGGTAGTTTTTAGACATCTCCAAGGGAGAATCGAGATCTTGATATATAAAGGGACATACTAGGGACATACTGCAGCTCAGTCTTGTTGGAATTTGAATTTCAGATGAAGAACTGACTAGACGTCCACAAGAGAGATGCCCACCTCTGAGAAATGGAAAGTAGGGAATGAGTCGAGTATCTTCAGGTTTTTTTTAATGATGCATATTATAATTAGGAATATATTCAAATATAAGAGAATTGGTATAGAGAAAGAACAGAAGAGGACCCAGAGGAGCCACCACTGAGCCATGTGGGACATTAGTGGAGAGTCTGCATGTAGCAGATGTGGATCCTCTCCATGTCACCTGATGTGACTATTCATCAAGGTAAGATGCAAATCTCTGCCATGCTCTCCCACTAATTCCAAGACTCATGAGAATGGGCAGGGGAGCTTTATGATTGACCGTGTTGAAGGCTTCTGAAAGGTCAACGAGGATGAGGATCGATGATAGTTTGGCTTATACATCAAGCTCCTCAGTAATATCCACAAGGGCAGGTTCTGTAGTGTGTGCTACTTTAAAGCCAAACCTTGAATCTTGGAGGTCATTCTGGGTAAGAAAGAGAAACAACTGACTGTATACATCATGTTCAAGCAATGTAGGAATAAAGGATGTGATGTGAAGTGATTCATGTCAGTAGTTCCTGATTTCTGACATGTCTAATGCTGGCTTTTCCAGCATGGAAATAAAGCTTGCTGTCTTGAGTTCAGTTAGAGAAGTGACCAGATGTTATTGAGTTAGTTGAGTTTACGATAGACATGATGAAACCTTGTCAGATGTTTTGGAGAATTGTGGAAGAGATGGAGTTTAGCAGACAGGTGGTAGGATTGCTGGTCCAGATAAGCTTCAGGGTTGCTTTGATAGAAACTGGAAAAAAAAACATCTTAACAAGATTGGGAAAGGGATAGTGCAGTATAGGAATGGGGTAAGGGAGAAAGATTGGCAGATTTTCCCATCAAAGAAGATGGCAAACTCTGTGTGTGTATCTATGTGTGTGTGTCTATGTGTGTGTGTCTATACAGGTGTGTGTCTATGTGTGTGTGGTGTTGAGAAGTACAGAAGAAATAGTATGGAGCTTGCATTGATCTGATGCATACACTTGCAGCTTTACTTTGTAGGAGGACACCTTAGCAGCAGACACATTAGAGGAGACCTTCGATACAACAGGTTTACACTTTTATGTAGACATATTGTAAATACAATGATTTAAATCATCATTAATGACATGACTGGGCTTAAATACAGTACGTTTGCAAGGAATGTCATACAAGAAAGGGAATTAAAGCAAGAAAGTGAACATATTGCAAAGATTTTGGTGATAAAATTCGACATTATCTAAAGGGCAAAATTTGCTGATATTGCTAGTGGTATTCCACTGTTATGTAAATAAATAGTTGTATTTTATTGTTGTATTTTTATTTGCAGTTTGATGTTTTTTAATGGATTTCTATGGAGTTTATGCCTCACTTCATGTGTGTGTGTTAAAACAAATGGTTTCACTTTTTATCTCACAGCTGGCATGCTTTTACTCCAAAAAGATGCTTTATAAAATAACTCAAAGGGAATTGTGTTTGACTAGCCACAACTGAGTAGCATCCATCTTTATTAGCCACAAATGTGAATGTTTCTAAGATAAAATAAAATCTTTTGTATTAGATAGTTACTATTAGTTTGTGTTTAGTGGGTGCAATGGCTGATTTCTGTTGACATGGGGTAATATAAATAATGAACTTCCACAAAACTGGGTTGTACGAAATGGGACAAGATGTATAACGTTGTGCTTGAGGACAGGAAGACAGCATTTACACATTAGTCTGTGCTAAGTGGGATCATGCAAGTGTAGTAACACACACACACACACACACACACACACACACACACACACTTTTGAACCAAAATAGGTCTGAAAAGCCCACTAAGTCAGTGCAATGTGTATGTCACATACTTTTTGATGCCTTTTCACACACATCATTGCTGCTCATTAATAAATGACAGTGAAAACAGACACACAAATGTAGCTTGCTTCAAGCCAAAACAGCAAAATGCCATCATTACCTGGCAAATTACACTTGTGATAGATTACATAGTCAGTTCCAGAGCTAAGGACCATGCAGATTTCACAATGGCTGGTGGCTGGTGGACAAACATGGTGTGTCATTGGTAATAATTTTGCCATCTAAGATGCAAATGTTACAAACAATCTCTTCCAGTTGACCAGAACATAAGGCGTAAAAGCAAGGGAGATTGAACTATTTGTTATCTCCAGCAGACAAAGAATGCATGTAAATGCAATAGGACAAAGAAAACTTTTCTCTTTCTCACTGAAGAGGGATTACAGAATTTTACCTAAGACATATAATGAAAAATTCTGACCCGAGAAGTGAGACTCCTCCAGAGACAACCAATGGAATCTGGTACAAAATCAAATGCTCTGGGGTTTATGGATGTGTCAGCCAGAAAAAGGTCAGTCTTTCACTCTTTCTCTGTTAAATAGCAGCTGCCCCACTCCTGATTTGGCCTTTTCTAAATTTCTCTCTAAATTCTCTTTCTTGATCTGTAGATCGGTGGCACAGTGTCACATGTTAGCTCATGACAAATGTTTTTTTTTTTTATATAAACCTATAAAGATATTTTCAGCAGAGAAAATATACTATGATGATGAAGACTGTGGATTATTGTACGGTGAGTAAGAGGTCATATTGAGGCCAAAAGCTCACTTTTGACAAGTTATTTTAAATTGTTGAACAAGCGTCAAGCAAATAAAACTGAATTGAATTTGCCAATGTAGTACCGATGCTATTTGAGAGAGCAGTTACAGTCATTTTAGAGAGCGAAGAAAACAGATGCAACAGAGGATGTTTTGGATCAGAACAAAAGCTAAAAAACAAAATGAGAAAAGAAATGAAAAGTATATTGAGAGACAGTGACAGTCCCCTCTCCAATCAATTCCATCGCTATCTTTTCAGTTGGTGGGTTATTTCATCAGATCAGGCCATAAATAGTTATCTCAAGGAAGGTAATGGCCTTATATTTCTACATTTATGCCAGTGACAGCCTGGAGTGAATAGCTGCTATGGACGGATAGGCCTGAGCTCAGGCACAGAGCGGATTGTTTATGTGTTTTTCTTGGCCATATGAGTCGCACATTAAAAATGACTGTCAGAGGAAGACAGAGCAAAAGAGCTAGAGAGGAAGATTCCCTTTGCGGTAACCTGAGCATAAACCTTGCTTTCTTTTGACAAATTTCGCAAGTTGTTGATATTCAGAAAGGCTTGTAAAGAATACTGAATGTTTTGTTTGTTAGGATCCCCGGGTCTCAGCTGTTGTGTTTACTGCACAAGACAGCACAAGTGGAAAGACAATTATAAGATGATTTATAATTTCCATACTTCCCTTAATTGTCCATGATTAATGGAAAGCAATTTTTTGACCCGTCGTCTGCATTACGTTTCATTTCAGAGCTGATGAGAGTCTAAGTTAATTAAGATTTTTAATGAGCAGTACAGATGAATCTGTGCCTGACAGTAAGTTATACAGTGAGTCTATTAGCCCACTGCCCGTCTATATGCCACAAATATGTTTTCTAAGTAGTTTAATAATTAGAACAGTGTTTTTATTATTGCTTAAAGTTTAGCATGCTAAATGGCTTGTGAAAAGAGAGAAGAGCATCTGAAGATTCACATGAAGATTCTAGTGGGTTAAAGAAAAAAAAAATCTTGGCTTTTGTTTCAGCATGGAAGGACAGAGGACAGAAAGTGACGGCTCACTGGATCCCCCACAACACGGTACACAGGACACAAGACACAGCAGCCACTTCACAGGTAAGGCTGTCTATTTTTGTTTGACTACATTTGTTCAATTCTAAAAACAAGACAAATATGGGCAGCCAAGCGGTGCAAGAGAAATGTGTCATTCCCATCATCTATGGACAGGAGTCCAAGACAGTTAAATTTACCATGTTTTTAGGACACACTGACCAGTCGTGGGTATAGGTAAACTTACGTATGCAGAAGATGGATGTTAACACTTGATGCAGTTGCTGGCTTCACATATCTCAGAAGATATACATGCCAGCGTTCATCCTCTCCAGTAGATGTTACGTGATAGGCGTAGTAGCTAATAGGTCAGTAGGACTCGCCAAATTGGGAACAAATGGAAGTTTGAAGCGATAAAAACTATTTTTATTCTCATCCCGTCTTGGATGTTTAATTGCAGAGGTCCAAGCATCCAAATAAATACAACCTTATTCTCTTCTTGCAGTAGAGACATTGTTCTTTAGTTGCTGCACTTTTGTTGCTTTTTTGTTGTCTTAAACCTGTTTTTTTCCCTCCAAAAAAGTGTAATGTGATTATGATTTCCTGTAAGCAATATGTTTACTACACAAAGGGAAGTCACAGGTTTCGGTTTCAGGATGTGAAATGACAATTTGCAGACTATTCTTCGCCTTATATGAATAAATATAAAAATACACACATATGCACACACACATATGCAAACACACAGCTCTTTGGATGTGTGGATAAATAATTCTATCATTTCTGGCATGTCGCCACAGCCTCCCCTTCTTTCATTGACATATTTACTTGTATTGATTTGCTGACCTTTGGGTACTTCAAACCTATTCGTGCTGATTTGGAGCTCTGGACAATGTGGAAATGTCAAACTAACCAAGACACTGAATGACAAAATGAGGCAATGTATATAAAATACACGTAATACTCATCTGTGTAAATGCACATCACTGATTATGATAAACATGACATTTCTTCTAAGAAGAGAAGGAGGTCAGTCCATGACTGTGCATCTGTTCACTTCTGTGTGAGGGGTTTGGGGGATGGTTGTGTAGTGTGCACTTTCCTGAATTTGGGTTCGGTATATGCCATTTGCTACACTGGTCTGATAATAATGTGCTAAAAGAAATAGCTGAATAGCTGAGTGATGTGATGTGAAGTTTGTGCTTTTTAACCTTTAAAAGAAATCACTCATAAACAGTTTGCTTTGTAACTGCAAGTCCAGATCACACCTTTATTTGCAGATTGTAATCGAAGGGAGATTACAGCAGTGTAGTGTAGGTCAGGATGCACACAGAGGAGAAAGGTGTCAGCCTTTATACTAGCAGCTGTGTGAAACGGGTGAATTAGGTAATAGGAACGAATTGGCAATAAAGTAAAAAGTAAAAAAAAAAAAATAATACAGTATATAAATTGTTTGTTCTTTCCTGACAGAAAGAACATTGTATTGCTTTGTTTCTTATGCAGCACATGAACACATAGAAATACTTGGAAAAAAATCTTATCGGATAACGCACTGTGCTAACTTCACACAGGTTTTAAAGCGTTTAAGTGATATTAGTGATATTACAATTAGTTGAAATTAAAATCATTTTGTCATGCTGACTATTTTTCCTTTGGTCAACACTGTTAACTGAGCCGAAACCGAACAGCTGGTCAGTGTTAATTCGAGTATTTTTCCTATTTGGGTTAACAACGTTATTATTGGAATGAAGATGACACTTTAATTGTCATCACTGTAATCATTCCAGTTGTAACTTAATTCAATGTCAGTTCTGCTTTTATAAATATCTTATTTTGCTTGTTCTCCGCATGTGCGATGCTTGCAGGAGTTTCCTCGTCTGCCAGTAGGTGGATTGGCTATGTTAAAATTGCTATAGGTGTGAGTGTGTGAATTTGTGATAAAGATGACTTCACTGAAAGCAGCATCACGTAATGTGTCTATCCATTGCTTTATATGCATATGAAATATAGTTATTTTAAAGTGTCAAAAAAGTACCTCAACAACATTAAAGCAGTGCAACAGAGATGTGTATTTCCAGCGTTTGGCAGGCGCCCATATCCAGAGTGACTTACATTATCTCATTTTTATCTCATTCTCATTTATGTAACTAACTTCAGTACAGTCTAACAATATTAATGGAGCCTTTGCATGTCTTAGCCTTTGTAAGAAATCACTTCAAACACACTGACTTGAATCCTGGAAAAAGAAAAGTGTCAGGCATGCCACTGTTGTTGTCAAGTGTAACGTTGAATAACTAATGTGTGTGTGGTTTTGATGAAAAAAGGCCAAACAGATAATGTAGTGTCATTATCCCACCTAAACACACCGCATAAACGAAAGAAGTGAATTAATTAGCAGTCATTTGGAGGAATGTAGGAAACATGTCCAGGTTTTGTTTGTGTCTGAATCTAATGTCAGAGAGAGCTGACTTTTTAGTTGCCAGTAACTGTGAATCTGTGAAAATTGTGCTCCAAGCAGCCAACAAAAATCTAACTTAGGGGATTAGAAAATATACACACACCATGCACTATTCAAAGTGCAGTTATGTAGCAGCACACATGCATAAAATCATGCAGATACAGGTCTGATCTCTGTGACTTTGACTGTGGCATGGTTGTTGGTGCGAGATGGGCAGGTTTGAGTATGTGCTGTTGAATAACTGCTGATCTTCTGGGATTTTCACAACATTCGTAGAGTTTACACAGAATGGTGTGGAAAAACAAAACACATCCTGTGTGCTCGGAATCTGCAGGCTGAAGCGAAGAAAATGATCAGACTGGCTTGAGCTCACAGGAAGTCAGTAGTAATTTTAAAAAAGCAGCCTTGCTGAGCAGAAAAGCATCTCTAATCTTCAGTTGTCCAGATAGAAGATTTCTGAGCACTTTGAGAGGATCTTGTCCATCTCAGATATCCATAGTGAATAGTTTGTTACTTTTCATTAAAAGTGGTTTATCTAACTGAATTTTCATCTGTGTTTATTTAAGTCAGTAAAAAAGCCAGTTCTACATATATTATTTTGGTGCCACATTTCCTGTAAACTGTAATCATCTGTCTTTGTTCATCTTTTGTCCTTCCTTTTCTTTCTGCCTATAATATCCTCTCTCATGCTGCCTTTCATTCTGGTCCCCTTTCTTTCCCTCTGTTAAAAAGTTACAAACACACACGTACATGCACACGTATAATAATAGAGTCTGGACTGTTGGCTGGACTTGTTGCTGTTCTGCCTATGAAGTAATGAGTCACGGAGCTGTTTGGAGTGGAACTGAATGCATGTCAGGCGGATGTAATTTTACACACACACACACACACACACACACACACACACACACACACACACACACGACTACATGGGAATACAGGCTAGGGAGCAGGCTATCTGCCAGACTACTCAGAAACAGAGAAGATGGTTTGGATGAACAGAACGAATAGACCTCCCGCTTGCTTGCTTTTCTATGTGCACTGGAGTTAGAACTGAGTTTTTTATTTTTCCGAAGCATTTAAGGTTACACTACATTGTACTCTCTGGCATGGTTTCATTTATAGGTAGAGATTTTACCAGAAGATCAGATTTGCTTGGAGCACTGTTTATAGCGGACATTGCTTTTCAAAGTTTTTTATTTCCATCCAAGTTCCTGTGCCTGAATATAGTGTATTGCAAGAAATGTTTGATGGAAAAGGTCAAAAATCTAATAAAATTTCCTGTCAGCTGGGTATAAATGGGTTAGCAGGGCAAGGAAAAAATATCAGTATAAGGTTTCATTTTTGGCATCCACATCAGACTTTGTTGGTAATTGTTTGTTGGTAACAATATATATTTGGGATTTTTGTGGAACGGCACCAAGGTGACTGTAAATCTGTAAACAAACAACGGATTAGAAAGTATATATCATGTTTAGCATCATGTATCATTTTTAAAATGATACTGCTAGTTGGTGGTTAAATAGTTTAACTGCTAGTTTGACTACTTTTACAACTGTTGGCTTTTCCTGAGGGACATTTTTTTTCAACCACATCAAATTATTTGCTGTTTGTTTTTTTTGTGAAATCAAACATAACAGCACCTAGAAAAAAATGGTTCTAGGAAAAAAAAAATCCGAATTATATGATGAAGCGAGACTGTGGCTGATTTCTTTATATGCCAGACTTTATATCCATGCAGATTGTCTGTGACGGTCAGACTGTTCAGGTCAACCCACAATGTTTTGTTTACATCTGGGGCTGATGTTTTTCAGCACGCTTCACTGACACATCTGCAATATGTCATCAGCAGCGATTGAGAAGGTGCATGTGAAATAAACTCATGGATGTAATAAAGGAAAACCTGGTGGATTATTTACCTTATCATTCCTTTTATCCCGAAATGCTTCAGAGGTGAAACTAAGCATAAACAACTGACACATATCTGACATTGTCCAATAAAAGTAAAAAACAAAAAAGGGCATACATTTGAGACATCCCTGTTTATGACAGCTTGAACCCAGTAGAGCATTAAGAATCAAAGGAAAGGTGTACAAGACAGTAGTGAGTCCAGCTATGGTGTATGGGTTAGAGACTGTAGCTGTGAGGAAAAGACATGAGGCAGAGATGGAGGTAGCAGTGATGAGGATGTTGAGGTCCTCTTTAGGAGTGACGAGGATGGACAGGATTAGGAACGAGCACATCATAGGGAGAGCTCAGGTTGGCTGTTTTGAAGACAAGGTCAGAGAAGATAGATTAAGATGGTGTGGACATGTGCAGAGGAGGGAGATGGTTTCATTGGTAGAAGGATGTTGGAGATGGAGCTGCCAGGTAAGAGGTCAGGAGGAAGGCCATAGATATATGGATGTGTTAAGTGAGGACATAACATTAATTGGTGCTGAGGATAGAGTTAGGTGGAAACAGATGATTTGCTGTGGCGAAAAAGGGAAAAGCTGAAAATATGAAGAAGAACCCAGTAGAGCATTACAGACTTACTTCCAATTTAAAACTGTCTCTCTGCCTTTATATGTTTGTAATAGTTTACTCCTATTCTATATACCGAATAGCCAATTTGTCTTGGGTTGTACTTGGATCCTTTTTAGCCCTGATTTCTGTGTCTTGTCTATAAGCACAGCTTTGCAACTCAAAGCATTTATTTAAAATGGATGTAGAATACGTAGTTCTTGTGACAAATGAAACTTAAAACATGAAAGCGTCCTATTGTGCCATCACAGAGACTCTGTGTGATTGTAGTGATTGAATTATACTTTATTTTTTCCATTTATATGGGAAATAAGTGGTACTGAATTTGTCATTTATGGCAGTGGGATTTTCAGTTCACTGCATTTTGAGCTCACCTGAGCTCGGTGTTTCACTTTTCGTAGACCTTGTTTCACTCTTAGTAGACACAGCTATTCATAGATATTCATGTAGAGACATGATTTCCCTAAACAGAGCTGATGAGCTGATGCATCTGTTTTTAAGTTTAATTTGTCAAATTGAAATTAAATTCAGTTGTATAAAATTAGATGTAGATGTTGCTTATGTCCTGTGATGAAATAAAGGGGAAACCGAAAAGGTAGACTCATTTCCTTGCATTGATTTTGTTCCACCATCCCTGTACACCAAAATATCATCATACATCAAAGAACATCATTAGTGTACTGAAGTACAATATCATATATCAAAACCTGGCATGATTGCATTCATATGGAATTATTGGGTGCCTGTGGACACAGAATGATAAAGATCAGCACATTATAACAGTTCGTGTTTTCTTTATCTAATCGATAGAATGAACATTTAACTCCAATAATTGAAAAGCTGGCAAGTTTGCACTCTTGTAGCTCCTCAGATGGCATTAGAGCTGCCTGTTATATGAAACAGCTTCACTTCTTTTTCTTCTTAATTCCCTAAAAAAATGCTGACCAGGGGGCAAAAAAAAAGGCATGAGGGAGAAGGAGATGAAGTAATGAAGAAAAGGAAAGAAAGTACAAGGAGAAAATATGGGGATGAGTTAGAGAAGAGAGGGAAAGCTATCAGTGCACTTTTTCACCCCGCTGGTTTTATAAGTCATCTGAGGACGAACTCTGATCATATATAGGCATTACTGCAGACTGTACTGAGTGCTTTTCAACCAAAGTGAGAGAGCAGAAGAGAAAGTGAGCAGAAGGTTACAAGGGAGGGACCAAGGAACAAAAATAAGCACTTTTGACACCACAATCCCATAAAGAATTACATTTCACATCCTAAGTCCCCCACTCCTCTTCTCCACAGTCGCTTAATTCCTCCACCTCCTTTACTCTTCTCCCATCTCTTTTTCTCTATATATGGCTGTCTTTGTTGTTTCCTTCCTCATTCCTCTGTCTCCTTTTCAATTTTCTCCATCTCGATGTGTTTTCTTTTCTTGTCCAACCTTGGAATTTGTTACTCTTTGTGAGCTGTCCAGGACATTCTATTCAGAGTAGGTGATACTTGGCTTACGACTGAAGTTGCACCACATAAACTCTGGCGTTTAGAGCAGCTCTGTTTATGCTCCTCTGGACAAGTATTGAAGAATAAAGACTCTTTTATTTTCCCACTAATAGTAAGTGTTGATATATGAAATACATATATATGTATTTTTTTTTTTTGGATCAGACAAATTTAAAGAAATGTGCTCCAGACGTTGGGGTTGGAAAAGAACAAACGTCATTAAAAGCTGGCAGTATGGTAACAGACAAGCCATTTTGAATGAGTTCATGTGTTGAAACTTGAAAATTATGGGCAAGTTCTTACCAGAACCGTTCAGTGGTCATTAGTCAAAAATTAGTCTTAAATCATTCCAAGTCCAAAATACATAACAAATGTTTTCAAGTCAACAAGTCTTGTTTGAGGGTGGGTTTAAGTTTTTTAAGAAACAAAAATACATCCACTTCAAAAAGGTTTGAATACATCCACTATATAGCAATAAAGAGGTGACAGTTCCATCATCATAGTAAACAGAATGCACATTCGTAATTGTGCTCTCTTAGGCCTATTAGCTAACTGCATTTTAATTGTATACATTTTTTGGGTTTTGAACATAAACTCATCCAAATTAGCTGGACCTAAGAGGTAACATTAGCTCAATAGGAAAAGTTGATAATGGAATCAAGAGTAACTGCAAGCGCTCTAATAGGATATATTGTGTTGCTTGCTCAATATTCACTCCCAGGAGTTTTTATAACCTGCAATTGTAATGAATGTAATTGGGATTATATGTTCTAAACTATATATATGTATATATATATACAGTACTGTGCAAAAGTTTTAGGCAGGTGTGAAAAAATGCTGTAAACAAAGAATGCTTTCAGAAATATAAATAATGAGTGTTTATTTCTGTCAGTTTACAAAATGCAAAGTGAGCAAACAAAAGAAAAATCTAAATCAAATCAATATTTGGTGTCACTACCTTTTGCCTTCAAATCAGCATGAAGCGATGGCATGGCCCCCACAGAGCCCTGATCTCAACACCATCCAGTGTGTCTGGGATTACATGAAGAGACAGAAGGATGTGACAAAGCCAACATCCACAGAAGATCTGTGGTTAGTTCTCCAAGATGTTTGGAACAACCTACCAGCCGAGTTCCCTCAAAAACTGTGTGCAAGTGTACCTAGAAGAATTGCTGCTGTTTTAAAGGCAAAGGGTGGTCACACCAAATATTGATTTGATTTAGATTTCGCTTTTGTTCATTCACTGCATTTTGTTCATTTATGAAAATAAATGTTTAACACTTCCATTTTTGAAAGCATTCTTTGTTTACAGCACTTTTTCACACCTGCCTAAAACTTTTGCACAGTACTGTGTATATATATTATATATATAAATAAATAAATAAATAAATAAAATAAGATTATGTATCTTTATTATTATCTTATTATCTTAATATATCTTATTTTATTTATTTATTTATTAAATCAGTATAGACACTCAGAGGAGAGAACAGCTAGACTGGTTTGAGCTTACAAGGAAGTCTATAGTCAAACTATTCTTTTCAACAGAAAAGCATATTAGAACTTATCTTACAGCAAATGGAACCTTGAAGCTACAACAGATGCACACTCAGTGTACAAAGACTTGTAGAAACCTAAACGTTCAAGATTGCATGGTCTTTTTGAATGTACAGCTCAGAAACTGCCTTCATGGATGATTAAATTCTGTACTGGTCACTGGAAAATAATCTATAATGTGATAGCATTAATTGAACAATTTCTTTATCATTTAATAAAAGTGTGTGTTTAAATGTTTCTTTGAAAATTGCCCTCATTGTCCAAGCCAATAACACCATTGATAGGCCTTTTACCTTGGCTGCACGGCCACTTAAATGCGAGACAGCTAATCTTATATAAAGTGATGAGCGAAGTGTTGCACCAAGGCCAGTGAATTCACTGCACTCCCACATGGAGGTTGATGGAGCTGACTGAACAAAATGATTCTTTATTCAGGGTTGTACAGTCAGCCAGGTTGAATGATCCACTTTGCTAAGGTTAAGATTTCTAAGGAGAAAAGTATAAGGTGACGTTGTTTTTAATATTTTGAATGAACCTAAATGCATTAGTCTTTATTTCTCAAGAGCATTTGCGTATATTATTATAATAGTAGTGTAAGTAAGATTCTCTCTGAGCTTGTAATCAAATGATTATAAATCCTAACACTGCCAGAGAGCTGCTATGGAGCTCTTGAACATGGCCTTTAATCCATAACTGCTCAGGATTGTACGGTTTAGATTGCATCATGTTTATATTGTATGTTACCTATTGTAAATGAGTCTAGCAAATTGTAGCAAATAGTAAGTAAATATTGCAGATGAAAAGGTTGTTGGATGTATTTTCCATTTCTAGTGGTCAAAAAGCAAAGGTATTTCAAAGACCTGCAAATATTGACTCTGAGAAGACTGACAAGCTGTGATAAGACTTCAATTGCGCTGATTTCGGAGTTGGCTTTTCTGTTGGGCCACAGGAATTCTGTATGAGTAGGCTTTTGAAAAAGCATGAATGGAACCCAGACTTCTGGAAATGTTTTAATACGTTAAAGGGAGTGTTTTTCAGACTGTCTCACTGTGTGTGTGTGTGTGTGTCTGTGTCTGTGTCTGTGTCTGTGTACGTGTGCGTGCGCTCTGACAACCGTCACTCTCGTTTGAGAGTTTTAGTATGACTTAGCTCAACATTTGCGAGAGTTACCAAAGAATGCGCCGTGCAAATTCCCCCCATGTGCTTTGTAATTACACACTGAAAAGTTATTTGTATATACATTCCTAAGCCAAGTAACACCCCAATCTGTAAGCTGAAGCAGTATACGAGGAAGCACAGAGGTGAAGAAGGAAAATTAGCCACTGAAGTCTAATAGAACTTTTATAACTTCTATAGCAACACAGATCCGAGCCTTACTTTGGAGACTGGTGATAACTGGGGCTTCATTTTTCAATGTCTTTTGAAAACATGGGCTTTTGCTGCTTCTCTCCACTTTAAGATTCTCATTGGAGACAGCAGCAGACAAAGTATGAATGATGGTCGTTCAGGTATGGCTGAAAGTCCTCAGGTGTCTGTGGTAAATATGATCTGGGACTATCAGAGACAGAAAATGGCAGACAGGTCATATTAACCTTCTTTATCCCATGGGATATTGTGTCTCATCAGGCTTCCAGTTGGCCTGTTTAAAAGTGCATTTTAACAAAATGTCGAGTTTTGCTTGGAATCTGTCCACAAATCATTGACTTTTTTTGCTGTAGGATAAGAAAAGTGTGCACAGGCTTATGAGAACAAATCCAAACATGGTTATGTAAATTAAAGTGAGGAGAAAGTACAATTCTCTGGATTTGAGCTTAATGTAATTTGGGTGCTTTGTTGATATTTCTAAATTATCTGTTGACTAGGTGTAACTGTTCCTAATCAAACTGGTGCCAAACCAATTATTCCACTCAAAAGAAAAATCTCCCGCAATTGTACAAACATTGTAAAGGTGGCTGGGTTTATAGTTTGAGTCTGAGCTTGGGTTACTGTCTGTGTAGAGTTTTGCATGTTCTCCCCACGTCCACATGGGTTTCTCCCAGGTTCTGTAGTTTCCTTCCATTTCTGCAAAAAAACTACCTACTTTAATTTGCCACTTGTTGGAAATCTAGCATTCAGACCACATAGATATAATGTAAGCATTGATCATTCCTCATTTATAAGTCAGTTACAACTACATGAATGCTTTGCAGGAAGCATAAGTTGATTTATTCTTGCCACATTTCACATTTACACCCTCAACTAGCTTTATTTCTTCAAAACATCCTCTAATTAAATTCAAATAGATTGTTTTCAGGTCACATTATAACATGAACTATGTATAAGTTATGCATGAAACTCTCCAATGTTGTATCTACAGTCTTGGCTATGCAGTGTATCTTCTTTCACTCTCTCTTGTTTGCTGTGAGAGCTCCAGCTGGGTTGAGGTGGGAGAATGCTGTCATAGGCACCCAGCAGGGTGCAGTTTTTCAGCCTGGCATGGATGCGCTGCAGCCCAGTGGGAGCTCTAAGACAGTGGCCACCTCGCGCTATGTACCAGACTCCCCGAGTCTGAGCTCCTCATTCATTTGTCATTCAGACATAATCATGTCAGGAGAGAACAGACTCAGTCCACTCACATAAATATTTATCCCAGAGCAGTAGAGAATATTAGGCCATATCAGTCAGTGTGCATCACGTGGCAGCACTGCATGTAGCAAGGGCTTGAGAAAATGAGTTTTCTCCAATTCTTGTTTTAATGGATTAAAATGGATTTGTGCTGGAAACAGAACAAATGTGATACTACAATAAATAATCCATCTCTATTGCAAATATTGGGAAACTCATGTGCTTAGGACATGTCTTTATAAAACACATTTAATGATCGTTAATAAAAAATATCCCTTCCAGCGTGCATGTTGGAAATAAAATAAATAATATTTTAAAATTCATTCATCTTCTACCGCTTATCCGAACTACCTCGGGTCACGGGGAGCCTGTGCCTATCTCAGGCGTCATTGGGCATCAAGGCAGGATACACCCTGGATGGAGTGCCAATCCATCACAGGGCACACACACTCATTCACTCACGCAACCACACACTAGGGAGAATTTTCCAGAAATGCCAATCAACCTACCATGCATGTCTTTGGACCGGGGGAGGAAACCGGAGTACCCGGAGGAAACCCCCAAGGCACGGTGAGAACATGCAAACTCCACACACACAAGGTGGAGGTGGGAATCGAACCCCGACCCTGGAGGTGTGAGGCGAACGTGCTAACCACTAAGCCACCGTGCCCCATATTTTAAAATGGAATCATAAATTTATTTTTTGGTATAAAAATAAGAAGAAATTAATATAAAAAATTCTTTAAACGTATGTCAGATCGTATACGTTTGTTCATTAAAATGTTTTCTTAAGTAGTGCATACTTTTTTGTAAAACATAACAAAATCATCTGCATCTTTAACTGGTTTGTAAATTTCTGGCATGAGGCAACAGATCGGTTTTGGCTAAAAGTTTCTGGTATTTAGTAAAATTTTATGCCTTTAATCGGTACACGAGCCTGTAGAAAACCAATAAAAAGGAAAACAAGGCCAAGGATCCACTACCATCATGGATAATGGCTCTTTTTGCCAAAAATGCAGATGGTATTTGTGGCTAAATTGTGTGATTATTTTGAATATTCATAATGGATGCAGTTTGCAGCATGTGTCTGATGGAGGAAAAAAATTCCAATAAAAAGTTTCATATGAGATTTTATTAGAGAAAAATAGAGTACTGTCTGTAATTGCTTATGATTTTCTATAATATTGTTCTGTAAATATCATTTTTGAAAGGTGCCAATATTTCTGGAGTTGACTTCTGCATGAAAGAATATTGCATTGTAGTCTCCTGCTCTCCTTTCCAAATTTCTCTTTATCCTTAATACCCTCTCACAATCTCCGTCTCACATATCAGCCTTCACCTCTGCCGTTCCATCTCCCCCCTCACTCTCTTTCCATCTTCAGCGAGGCTCTTAGATTCACTAAGTGTTTGCATGCTTAAGGAAAGGGCTTCTCTCTCTCTATTTCAACCTTTTTCTTCAGTCGTCGAGCTGCAAATTGCTCTCGAGACCTCTTCATCTCCTCTCCTCTTATCCCACACAGCCATGCTCTTCATTCAATAATATTCTCGCTTAGATCTAAATGTACAGGCGTGCATTTGCTGCGCATTAAACTGACATTAATTTTGTTTCTCAATATTAATTATTGGGCCAAGGACTGATCAAAGTTCTCGTAGTTATGTAGTCAGTGAAAAATTAATGAATCTGACTCAAAATTAAATGTGAAATTATGTGAATATCTTTGATATAGGCAGCTACAAGCACCACAGACATGAACCTACCGTGAACACCCGACATACTAGATGTCCATAAAAACGTGTACAGACTCATCCTTGTTTCCTCACAGCTCCATTATATCTGAATGTCTATACCAAGCCTGTTTATAGAACGTTCTGGGCATTTTGCTTGCTGCTGGCCCGAGAGCATTTTTCTCCACCACTGTTGTTGTATCTCACTTTAGACTGGAAGGCTGGAGGGGGAACAGGGGAGGGGGAGGCTTGTCTATTGATGGTGGGTTCTTGGAAAACGGATACATGTTTGATGAAAACGCTCAGCCTCCTACTCAAAGGCACTCTTTTTTATCAGCTAGCACAGCTAACCACATGCAGTGCATATAGAGCAAACAGGAGCAGAAAGCTAGCCGCTAGGGCTCATGTGTTGGCTACAGCCCCATGCTTTTTTTTTTCATAATGACTGAGCTTAAGTGTTTTGCTGGCACTAAAAGAAAGGCATTTTAGCCTAGAAAGGGACACTTTTGTTTTGTTCTGGATGACTTAGTTAACACATCATTCTCTTTGTGGATTTTGAGTACTCTGGATCTGCACATCACTACTGCCAACATGTCTTAGTTCAGAGCAGGTGGAGAACAGCTAGTATTATTAAAGTGCATTGAAAATTACATCATTGGAGCATTTTGAGTTGCTCCCTTTATAGTGTAAATAACTGGAATGCAATATTATTTATGGAATCAAAACAATTATTCCAACACGAATATTGTTGTATCTGCTTTCAGATGCAAATAACATCAAACAGCATGTGTATTGTACTAAAATAGCACATAACTTCATACAATTGCACTTTATTCATAATTGAAGCATAGGGCAGAGAAGCCTTTATTATCGCCACATATACATTACAGCAAAGTGGAATTCTTTCCTTCACATACCCCAACTGAGGAGTTTGGGCTCAGAGTGCAGGGGCAGCTATGATACAGCACCCCTGGAGCATTGAGGGTTGAAGGCCTTGAACCCCGATCCTCCAATCAACAACCCAAAGCCTTAACCATTTGAGCCACCACTGCCCCGTTCTGCTACCCGTCCATATTCCTCTTCACTCATAAATATATTTCTATATATTTCTATACATTTCATCCAGGAGCTACTTCACAGAAAATGAGTTATAATGTGCATATTATATCATATTATATTATATTATATCATATTAGATTATTTTATATTACATTATCATGTTATAGTAACAGCTAATTCACAGGCATTGCTTGATGGACCTAATTTTGGAAGGAATCTCTAGTGTTATCACTAGAAGTCGGAAGTTGGAAGTCGGAAATAAAGCTGTTCTTCCAACACGAGGAGTTACAGATGAGGAAGCGACTTTTAATTGCTGTCACAACAAGGAAAATATCAGGAACTAACTAGGTTTATGGATGTTTCACATAGTTAATTGTATTTATGTATCGATAAAAAGTAATTAATTAATATATAATGATGTAAACTAGAACTTTTGTGAATCTTATTTTCAGTCATTAGCAGTCTAGTTTTTTCCCTTTATACAGTCAAAGCCAGTTCCAAACATGTCTCGTCCCTAATGCACATCTGAATGAATGAGTCTGTCAACGCTTTTAGAACTTATTGAGCCACGCACATTATTACAGGCTTCACATACATAATGTGTATCTGCTCATCCCTTGGCTGTTGACTCTTGACCAAATCACTGTCTGGGTCAGCAGCTTATTGAATAATGAGAAGCATCGAATAACTGTAGCACAACACAATACAGCCGTTCCGATAAATAAAGACTGAAGCTACTGTGAAGATAATGTGACAGCGTGTACTGTAAAGTGACAAACATCATTCCGTCATGCAAGCTGTTGTATCTGTTATGAATGTTAACACAAAACCAATGTATGTTCCTCACCGTGTCTGCCTGCAGGATCCGTTTCCAGAGAGAGGGCAGATTCTTGTCTCAGCAGCAGATCTGGAGCTGATTCTAGATGTGGAACGTAATCAGTAAGTTTTTCCTTTTGGCTTGACTTCCTGCCGTGTGATCGTTTCTGTCACTGTTATGTTCTTTAATTTCATTGGTCAAAATGTGTTTTATTATTTTCTGTTATACTTTTTTTCACAGCAGTGGTACTGTAATACTGTAATACAACTATGTTTATGCTAATGCATGTTTATATTAATAGTCATTTTATAGTAGAAGGTGTCTCCAGTGTTAACACTTTATAACCATCAGAGATAAAGCTGTCCTTTAAACACACAAAAGTCTTCACGACAGAGATGTTATTGATGAAGTGACTTTTTATTGCTGTTATAACAAGTAAAATGCATTGAACTAAAATGTTTTGCGGCAGTTGCAGTTAAATGCAACTCTAAATGGAAAAAAATGTAATTCATTAATAATTTTTAAATAATGTTAACCTCATGAATTGTCTGTTTTCTTTACCTGAATGCAGAATCGTGTTTTATTCTTTATATAATGCTGACAAAGCTTTACATTTCAGACATAATAGAACACGCTGTGCCCAACTGAATAAGGGTCTTTTAGTCTATTTGGCTAAAGAGTTTCAGTGATCAACAGACAGATAACCTACTCCTTGTCAAGGAGAGTTTGGCTCATTCATCAACTGTTACTATTCCGCCAGCATTTGATTAAATGATGCCTTTATTACTAAGGATTGAGGAAATTAGTCTTAATATATTATTAGAGAAGACAGTAGAAGTATATGTAATTGCTTATGGTATTATGAGGACCTAGAAATGATGCGTTTTCATAAAAATGCATGTTGGTGAATCCTTGCTCCTAATAGATGTTTAAAAATTGGAAGCTGGTGTAGTTTGTACGATTTTAATCTGGTTCCGGGAAAGTGGTCTGGACAGAGAAGTGAATGCGTTGGACATTAGACAGGCTGTTAAACGACTGCTGTTCTGTTGGGGGAAGGAAAACAGGCTATGTAGCTCCATCACAGTCTGATTGAATAGCCAAATGCTGACACACAGACCATAGAGTTTAGTAAGAATGGGACTGCAGGGAATATTCGACACAGAATTGTGTTTCTGCTCTTGGTTCTCATTAGTGGCAGAGTTAATGTTTGTGTTAGTCTCTGTCATCCCTTGCGATTCCTCACTGTCTTGTCGCTTGTGGAATATCCAAAGCCTTTTTTGGACTTAGAAAGGCAAAGTATTTTCCCAAGCTGGTCAAAGTGAAAGAGGAAGATGTTAAAAAGAGGAGGGAGAGGACAAAGAGGATGAAGGAATGGTTAGGAATTTAGATCACATCCTGGCTGGGTCTGGGGATAGGAAACAACTCCAGGACTACTTGATGAATTAACTTAAAGACATTTTTTTCATTACCAGTCTAGTTTTTTCCCACTGCAGTCAAATCCAATCCCTAGCAGGTCTTGTCCGTAATGCATCTGAGTGAATGAGTCTATTTTTGCTTTATAACGTATTGAGCCACATTATTACATGCTTCACATACACAATGTGTAAATGCTCATCTCTTGCACGTTGACCCGTAACAAATTTACTGTCTGGGTCAGCAGCTTACTGAAGAATGTGAATCATCGATGAAATGCAGCACAAATACAGACAATAAATAAAGACTGAAGCTACGGAAGATAATGCAACAGCATGCATTGTCAATTTTCAGCACATCTTCCTCCTTTATTTCCAGTAAAACCACAGCGCTTCATAATCATTAATATAAAAATCTATTCACTTGAAATTCATTTTGAAACACTTGCTTAACATTATCCACACTGTTCCCTTTACAAGAGCGTTAGTCATAGTGATGCTTTTAAATTGGATTTAGTGAAGTATTGCTTACAGTAAATGTCAGTAAATGCTGTGAGATTCAAATTCATCAGAAATGTGGAGAGATTATTTATTCATGTACCGCACTGTCTTGACAACAAGCAAGTCTATTTAAATAAAGCATTAACAACACGCATTTCTATTTAAATAATAGAAATAAAGAAATGTTAATAATAATATAGTAGAAATATAATGCAATTCAAATTTTATTTGTCACATTTGTTTTTACGCCTGTTCCTTATAGTGAGTAAATACAATGAAAATGAAAAATGTAGGTGCAATAAAAAAAAATAATAAATATAGAGCTATGAATCTGGATATAAAAGATACTATAAGGATAAAATAAAATGAAACAGAAAATATGAATAATAACAGATTTCCAGGGGAGGAAACCGGAGTACCCGGAGGAAACCCCCGAGGCACGGGGAGAACAAACTCCACACACACAAGGTGGAGGCAGGAATCGAACCCCGACCCTGGAGGTGTGAGGCGAACGTGCTAACCACTAAGCCACCGTGCCTCCCAATCGTCAACAATAATGCATGTTAATTTAGTCTTAGTCAGCGTTTTTGGACAGTGGTGCAGTCTTGTCATCATCTCGTCTTAGTCATGAAAAAAAAAATTTGTTGACGAACATATTTCGTCTCGTCTCGTCTGATGAAATTAACACTACTGTGAAGGCCAATGCGCAAGATTTTTAAACCCTTTAGTAAGCTGTTGTACCCTGTGGATGGAGATCACTTCATCATCGGAGCAGAATGGTTTCGTCACAGGATAAAGGTGATCAACAAGAATACATTTGTATTCATGCTCTGTAACTCTTCCTCCTAAAGTGAATCATTATATATTTATGAGTTGCCTGATAGCACCGATTCATGTTTGTTGTGTCCCATCACAAAGGTTACACTTTTTTTACTGCTTAAATGCTAAATGGTCAAAAACTAATGGTCAGTCAATGCACTTCAGCACGGTGTTTAACACTCACCAAAACTGTAATGAAAATTCAAAAGCAATCAGGTTGACATATAAAACCCTTCATTCCAAATCCAGATCTTTTTCAAGTCATTAATACTTGGTTCTGATGCGCCAAAACAAAACCATTACAAACATAGGATAAATTTCATACTGTATTATGGGCATTTATAGCATTCTCTTCAGAATGTGTGAGAGTGTGTGTGTGTGTGTGTGTATGTGTGTGAGAGAGAGTGTGCGTATGTGTGTGCGTATGTGTGTGTGAGAGAGTGTGCGTGTGTGTGTGTGTTTTGGCCCTAAAAATAACCGAATAGGAGACTATGTTTACAGTGAGTCAATCTATGGAGAGAAATAAATTGGCATCTGTGCTAAAGGTAAGATTTTCAACCTCAGGTAATGAGTTTTAATCTCCTTGAGACCTAAATGTCACTTTTACATTGGATTTCCTGTGCTTATTCCATTCCCTTATCTTTAAATGAAATCTGTCTCCACAGAAATTAAATTTGTTAATCAGCTTTTGCCCAGTTGGTATTTATTTCATTGTGATCTTAAATGGAGATTGTGTCATTAATTATGTAATGCATCCAAACAAAAGAAAGGTGTGTCTTGTGGTGTCTTTTCACATACCGGACAGTATCTACCGTGCGGTAGGGCTGCACGATTTAGGGAAAATGTCATATTGCGATTATTGAGGTCAATATTGCGATTGCGATATGCGATTGCGATATAATAAACAAATGGTATCATGAGTCAACTTGCTTGGTTCTCAAGGAAAATGCACACACAGATTACTGATAATGCTGAAATTTGTATTTCTCAACTCAAACTAGCAACAACAACAAACAAATGCAAAACGTTTTAAAATTAGAATATTTTTACAACATAACATCTTTGCATTACTGCAAACAAACTTGTTATTGTCTCATACAATAGTACAGCTAAATATAATAAATAGAACAAAGTAATTTCTATGTTCATGAAAATAAGATATTTTGAACATTCTGTCCAAACAGGGATATTTTACCTGGACGTAACATTTTTGTATAAACTTTCAAAAAGGAATTTGGATATATATGTGTGGTTCAAACCACTAAAACTGTTGTTGGTCATTTACAAAAACAAAAACAAAGCAACAAACTGGTACTTCCAAATCCTCTTTCTAAAAAGCTCTGGCCACCAGTTCAGTAGTGTTAATTTCGTCACCTATTTTTAATTTAGTCTTAGTCTTAGTCTTGTGCCAAATGTCCTTGTTAGTTTTAGTCATATTTAGTCATTCACATATCTTTTTTGTTAGTCAAGTTTTAGTCGACTAAAAGTCCCGTAATGCAAGTTATGCATTGTATTACACACACCATTATTGATGATATTTGGAGCAATATTACATGTAATTGTTAAACTTGATTCCCTTACATATACATTTGCTTTTAAGCCTAATTATTCATTTTGATTATGATGTGATTGTGACAGGGGCGTGGGAAGAGGTTTCAGGTTGGGGGTGCTGAGTTTTTTCTGTCACCACTTTTGAATAAGAAACAATATCAAGACTATAAAACTTGTCAAAACTCCGCGAATCACAAAAGTATCGGTGAGAAGTTGAGAACACTCGTTTAAACAGTGCATACACTCGAACTTGACTGCACATCACATTTTTTACTTTATTGATACTGCTTTATTAAGCCTGCCTAGACGGTGGACTTGCACCCAGGAGTTTTTATTTATTTTAATTATTTATTTTTTTGAGCGGCGTGTGGACGAATTCTTTCTACACACACTATTTTATTTCTTGATAACAGACCGCTGCGAACTATAACACACCGTTGCCATGAAAAACAGAGCGTTGCCATGGACAAACAGGATTCTAACCGTAGAGACGGAGCGCACTATTTTCTTTAGCGGAAACAATACAATTGTTTTTAAATCAATAAACTCCTTTTTAAATCATGATTTTGTGTCAAATTATTGATTTATTTGGTAGGTAGCAATATAATAAGCGGGATCCTCTTCGCGGACCTGTAACTTGAGGCGAACTCGTTGTGAATATTTTAAAGGCGTAACAGCTGATGAAAAAGCAGAGACATTTGTAGACGAAAATGAAGAGAGATTTTATCTTAGTTTTTATTTTATACAAAACATTTTCGTCTCGTATTTTTTCGTCAACAATAATGCATGTTAATTTAGTCTTAGTCAGCGTTTTTGGACAGTGGTGCAGTCTTGTCATCGTCTTAGTCATGAAAAAAAAGGTTGACGAACATATTTCGTCTCGTCTTGTCTGACGAAATTAACACTATAGTTCAGTGTCCGTCTGCTCGGCATCCATCTTCACCCGTTCCGTGCTGCACACCGGAAAAAGTCACGACATGACCACATGTGCCACTGCCTAAACTGAAACTCACTGGTCTTTTTTTTATTAGCGGATAGCGGTGTAGTGTATGAAATAGGCAAACAACGTTCAGAGAGAATGGGTTGTCATGTCCACACATGCATTTATTTATTATTTATTTATTTCATAAAATCGCAGCATTTTGCGTCATATAATTGCACAGGCTTGATATCGCGATTGCGATATGATTAATCGTGCAGCACTACCGTGCGGCATAGAAACCATAACGTGAAGAAGATCATGTATGGTAAAGGACAAATGTTAAGGACAGTGCTTCTGTGTTGTAATGTATAAGCATGTGTACGTATAACCTTGTGGAAGGAACAGGGAAAAGGAAAAAAGGAAATATATGAAAAATCAGATGGGAGTGTGAAAAAAAGAAAAAAGAGACCAAATGAAATTAGGATCATGGAATGTAAATGATAAAGTTCAAGAGAAGAGAGGCTTGAGAAATGGAAGAGGGAAGAAAGTGGTTTAACCACCAATCATTCCTACATATGACCTCAAATGAGAGCTTAAAACCACTGACCTCCATCTGTGATATTATTCCCGCAAGGCAAAACTCTAAAATCATTATGAGTTACTGGATGAAGTAGGTTAGATGGTCTGAAATCTGCCCATATTCAACCTCCACTTTGGTAGTTTGTGTTTGAATGTTAATGTGGTAGTGTTTGCTGTTTTCACACACTGTGGACAAATTTACATAGATTATTGGCCTGTGGATGTTAAGTGTGTCACGTCTACACCAGCCTCACAGTCACCTCTACATGAAATATAGCCATCTGTTCCTTCCCATTGTGGTCATTTTAGCAGTATTTTCACATTTTGGAAGATTGATGGGTTTCACATTTTTGAATATGATATACTTTCAGTGGAATTCATTTGAATGAATATACCACAGTACGCTTGTACAAATGTACGAGTGAAAATTGCCACTAAAGCGGTTTTGCTATTTTCTTAGACGAAAGGGAGGGAGCTTGAAAACTGGATTGATTCTGTGTATTGTATGAACCAATTAGGTTTCTATGTACCAAAATGTTTGTCCGTTCGTTCTATCTTTCTCTCTCTTTCTTTCTCTCCTTTATTCTTCCTTTCTTTCTCTCCTTCCTTTCTTCTCTCTCTATTTTTCTTCTTTTTTCTTTTTCTCTTTCATTAAATGTTGAGCAAAAGGTGTATATGCAGGCAATGTTCATTACAGGAGTTTAAAAAAACTTTCCATGACTACTGAATAGAAAGCTAGCATGAATAACAGATCCAGTGTTAATGCACAAAACAGGCTGTGTAAAGATCTGGAGTGCTCATTTCACTGAGCAAAGGTTCATTCATTTTTGGCAGAAAATTCCTGAAATTCATGTAGATTAAAGAAACAGACCGCATAATTGATTGCCAAACTTACTGTTAGCTTTCTGTTCATACTCTGAGCAGCAAGTTAAAAATGGCATTGCTCACAAACTTCTTTCAGTGTTTAACATCACTTAAGATGGCAAAATAAATAGCGTAAGAGATAGAGCTGATCAGTGCTGGCTGGCTGTAAGATAATAATATTATAGTAAAGTAAAGCAAAGCAAATCTTTGGAAAAACTTATGATTTAAGTGCGGCAAAGTTGTTTTTAAACTTTGTTGCCAATTTATTCATAAGCAGATTGTGTTATTTCATGCATGTAAGCTTTTCTGTATTTGTTAAAAGTTGCTGTAATTGGTGAAATTTTGTAAACAGTGTGTGCCAGTTAATTGATGCTCAGCCATTTTTCATTGGCTGAATACCAAATTGCTTCGCTTTTTATGTTCATTACAGTCTTCTTCATTTCAGACTATGGCTTGTACCATTTCAACAATCCAGTGCGGAGACACAAAGTAAAATGATTTT
This sequence comes from Tachysurus vachellii, assembly GCF_030014155.1. Classification (NCBI taxonomy): domain Eukaryota; kingdom Metazoa; phylum Chordata; class Actinopteri; order Siluriformes; family Bagridae; genus Tachysurus; species Tachysurus vachellii. The sequence continues at coordinate 16,711,776 of NC_083466.1, read as the reverse complement.
CAGTAAGCTGTACAGACAATTTACCATACAAACACCTTATTATTACCGTTGGGGAGATATAACTCTAATTGTTTTTCCAGAATTATTGTTATTATTATTTTAAATACAGAGCATTAAAAAATTCTTAGCTGATAAACAATGGGTATAAATTCTTTATGGAAGAATTAATTCACAGCTATGGGTGTATGGTATTGTTAACTGATGTTAGCACATTGATGATGAACAGCTAGAAATATATTTAATTGTATTGTTTTCTATTAACCACATTCAAATTATTTGCTTTGCCAAAATATTAAAATCGAACTATCTGTAATTGTAGTTAATCACCAGCTGAGATAAGACTCCTAGTGAGAACGAGGAGTGGTTTTGTTTGTTCAGTGTCAAATATAGTTGACAGCTAGGTGTCAATCGAGCTAGAAGCTTCCAAATGATGAGAAGGAACGAAGCGCCACACAGGTTAAATGGTTAAACTCTACCGGATGGCTTGAGAAGTCTGTCAGATTAGTTTTGTTCAGATAGAGAGCCATTTCTACTCACAGCAGTTGCAGTTTATTTGCCCTCTAAACTCTACTTGCACTCATACTTCAAGCTGTTTCTTTGATTCCTCAAGCAGTTCATAGTTTTCCTGTAAACTTCTCACTCTATTTCATTCCATCTGGCTTTCTTTCAGAGTTTTCTTGTAGTAGAGATACAGTTCCTGTTGCAAGATATTTACGCTTCTACAGGCGGATTAGCAGCTACATTTATCTTCACAATCGGGAATATATATTGAAGCAGGATTTACTGAAAGATTTGCACTGTCATAAAGCAGGATGAACATTACGGCAGTTAGACCACAATGAAGCTGGTGTTTCTAGTTAATGGACAGATTACTCTGCAATTAGTGACTGATTTACAGAAATGTATTTTCTACCATTAACTATGGGTCTATTAAAACCTCAGAAAAATGTAACTAAAATTATGTTTGTAAAACAAAGTAAATTAATAAGCTAGAATTAATAATATAAACAAAATGTACTACAAGTTCTTATGGATAAATGAAAAAATGCATAAATTCTCCCCAGGTTTTTTTTCTGAGTATACAAAACATCTGAAGTGGAGACTTTATAATGCTCGACCGACACATAATGATCTCCATATAGCTCCAGAGTCTATAGCGACCGCGTTCTGTGACTTCATTCTCTGGCCCCGTTGTTGACAGAGATGCAGAGATGCTGTTGTTTGAAAGATAGTGCAGTGCACACTTTAACCTTTTATAGTGTGGTTGTGTAAATATATGATGTATCATGAGAGATGGTCTTTGCAAGTCAGAGTAATCGCTTACTTTACATGTAGAGCTGATTTCGCAGGCCCTCCACTTGTACAGGTTTGGGACATCTGATTTTCAAACCTTGCAATTGCAGTACATGAATGATTAATAGAATGTTGATATTACACACTTCCATGATGCATAATCTTTTTTTTTTCATGTTGCATAATGTCTCAGTGTATCTTACACCCTACCATTAACCTTTGTCGAACCATTAGCACCTCATCAGCCCGAGTCTGTCATACACAACTGTATGAAAATACTGCTTTAGATTTTTACCAGCTGACTCGGTGAAATACAGTGGAATATGCAGGCTTGGTGTGTTTACAATTTTATATTCATACAATCAGAATCGTTTAATATACTTAAAAGTGTAGTAATGAAGTAATTTATTACACAATATAGAAATAAATGTGTTTTTCAGAACAAGTTTCAGAGCAAGCCAATGCCATTTGGCACTATAAAAGTCCATAAATTGGATCAAATGTTGTTACCAGTAATGCATAGGTGGATTAGAAGTTATTTATTGTTTGGGGATTTATTTTCTAGTGGGGATTTACAGCCCCATTTTCTGTAGATCCTCTTGACCTTTGAGTTAATGAGAGGATGGGCTGATTGTCCCCCAGGCCTTACATCGACATTGGGGTTCGGGTTCATTTTAATAGGTTAATTTTAGGTAGGACCTACTTCAGTCATCACCAGAGAAAAGAGGACTAAGCTATTTCTCTTTGTGTTGAAAAATGCCACGTTCTATACTGTATGTAAATACTTGATTATTCTGCTAATATTTTTACTTAGCAATGATTGGCTTTTTGTAAGCATGTAAAGAAACACAAAGTCAGCATACAACGTTATAAAAATACAATAATTAAAACTTAATAATGGCCCAGTGTTTGTGTTATCCATCTAGACTCTTACTACACACAATGAAATAAAAGGCTGTGTATTAGAATATAACAAAATGAAAGCATGGTTAAATAAACATTAGCTCTCTGCCCAGGTTTTCATTCATGTGCGGGGTTGCCAGGTCTACGATATCTCAAAATATGCACAAAAAGCAATCGACCTGATATTTCGTTTCTGAACTAAACCAATTTCACGTAAAATAAAACGCAGCAGCCCTGCTGGTGTGACTCAAGGTGGCCTGTCTGAAGCTAGTTATACTGTGAAAGTCGTGCAGCTCTGTAGCTCAAATATATTTTTGAGTCTTTTGTTCTTCTCTACACCTAGTGGTCTCTTATCTGCAGGTATGAACTTCTCTTCGCTGTGCTATTTTTTTTTTTTTCACTAGGATTGAATCAGCTGGGAAAGTGCCCCTGAATACAACAGAGAAAATGTACTTTTTGAGTGCTTGTGCACAGCTAGTATGCTAGCGTATTAGGGCATGAAATTTATCATGCTTAGGAGAAGTCTGGCTTAACCTCAGGAGCATCTCCTTATTGAACATAAAGAGGAAGTTACTTTTTCAGAGGTGGGAGCGTGAGCTTGACTACGTTGAAATGTTTTACACCTCTCATGAAAGAAATGAATATTTTGATGAATAGCCTGCTATATTGCGCCTGTTACATGTGTTGTTTGCAGATGTATTGAACTGAGTGCCTCTGTACGGTACCTTCACACTCTTAGCCTTTTGCAGGACATGCTGCTTGTTTAACACCATGCTGTGCAGAGCAGAAGGATGTGGTAGTCCTAAAGGTGCCAATAAGTTCATCCATCTCTGCTAATGAGTGCATCACTCTCTGCTAATTCTCCAGCAGAGGAAATAGCACTCATACAAATAAATTAACCGATAAATGCTTCTTAGCTTAAGTGTTTTGCAATACTATTGACTCAGGACAATTTCCCAGAGCAAGTTCAATATTAAGAGACATGCCAAAAAGGGTTAGGAAATGCTTGTGTTTTCTTTCTTTCTTTCTTTCTTTCTTTTTTTTTTTTTTGCATTCATCGTACAATATGTGTAGCTGTTTACGAAAGCTCAGAACATCTGCACGTCTGGCTCAACACGACTGACTCATTGTGGGGCAATGTGCTTCTCACAGTCTCTTCTCTATAAGGCTGATTCTGTTCTTCTTTCAGCTGGTGTTTGTGTAATATGACTCTTCTCCATCTGTGCCTCCATATTAAAGAGTTGAACAATTGACTTCAGTAACACATTGTTGTAGCATATTGGTCGAATTTTAGATAGTACTTCATCTCGAGCAGTGTGATAACCAGAATCTCTGATGAGTTTAGAAGTCTAAACATGTCCTATAAGCCAAATGTAACAAAGGCAGAACATACAGTATGAGTGGGATATACAGTCTAGTGGATTTGAGTCCTTGAGTATACTTGACATTGAATAGTTTTGTCTGACAGTAAAAACTGTAAGCCTACTGTGTAAAGACAGTGCCAGAACAAGAACACGGCATTCCAGTCACTTTTTACAAGTCTTCCAGCATTGTGTCTCTGGACGTGACTCAAAATTTTTTACTGCTTTGTACAAGCTCAGAGCATCCAGCTTATGGTGGTTGTTTTTCTTCATTGTGGAACAACACTGACAATTGTTTTAGCATGAAGCCAGCAGACGTACTGTATTGTTAGCACGAAGGCATTTTTAACCCCTCCCCCACCCAACCCAATATCCTGCCACGTCTCAGACTGGCAGTGTGGAAGAGTAGTAAGAAACAGAAGAATGGAGAAAGGAAGAGAAAAAAGAGGGGTACATGTGGGTTTCTTGCATTGCTTTTGCCTGCTTTGTGTTTTTTCCATAACTCTATGTTAATGTCTCCTCGCCTCTCTCAAACACACACAAGCGCGCACACACACACACACAGCCTTTGTTTTAAGTCTAATAGCCTAACTGTGTAAAATGATTGCTCACAGATGGTACTGTTTAAGAAGGCAAGGAATGTAATACCCTTTGAGGGTCAATAGGTCAGTCTTAGTCACATATCCCCCTACTTCGTATTTCTGTCCCTCTCTCTTTCTCTCTGTCTCTCTGTCTCTCTGTCTCTCTGTCTCTGTCTGTCTCTCTCTCATTCTCTCTGTCTGTCTCTCTCTCTCCTTCTCTCTCTTACACACACACACACACACACACACAAAAAGTTGGCTGCGTTTTCCCCTCAAACATCTTACAGTTGTCCTTGCTACGACTAAATCCTGAAAATGAGAATCATGTTTTGACAAAATTGAAAGAAAAAAAAAGAAAAACTGTTCAGGATGTCATTGTGTGTGTGCATGTGAGTGCTTGTGATGTATTGTGCTTGCTCAGCCAATCTTGTCCTTTTTTATGCTAAGCTGATTTATCATGTAATTGGGCAGAATACTGCCATGTTTTCAGAATGTGCCGTTGTGATCTTGCAGTGCGTTGCAAGACACGTTTACGTATTCTGTCATTAATCACTCTGATTGCTAACAGAGCTTGTCAAAACTGCACATGTGCTCAGTAATCCAGGTGGGAATAAAAATATATGTGTTCAAACCTGATTGACAGACAAACCCAGCAAAACATAGGTTTCAATCAAATCTCCTTCCAAAGCTCTCAAATCTATGACTTAGCATAAAAGTGTACAAAAGAAGAAAAAAAAACTAGGCCTTTTGCATGTTTTTTTAAGCTTTTTTGTAGGGTGAGTGAGAAAGTAAAAGAGAAATGGAACAGACAGGAAACTTTTTTTTTGTCATGCCACAGTATGAGTTCCAGGAGATGTGATACACGCATAAAGAAATCAGCTTTTATACACCCACACCTGTAAAATGAGAATTTTTTTGTTTTTTATTCATGTCAGTGGGAAGACACTTTGTGTGGATCCTCCTGTTGCAGATACCAACGGTTTAGCCACATATTCAGTTAAAGATGAAGACAGCCACACCTTGTGTGTGGTGAATAGTGAGAGAACATCCGGGCTTGCGGCTCCCCAGGAGTGGTGCATGTGTGGTCGAAATTGTGTTTTCTTTTCACACCCACACAATGCTTCCTGTATATACGTTTTCCTCTGCACTTTTAAAATAAGTCTTACTGTCAGGCCTTATTTCTTTGATACATATCCACCTATTAATAGAAAAGTAGCAAGATGTAGGGTGCTTTTTTTCTAAGAAGAAAGATGATGTGGTCGGAGTAGTGCTTTAATATCACACAAACACACAGTAAAGAGGTTCTCTCAGGACATTCATCAATTTGGCAGAGGTAAAGCATTATAGAGCAGGGTGGCGGTGGTGGTGGTGAGTCATTTCAAATGGCTGATTGTTAAAGTGCACCTGTTTTTAATGCTGGCAGAAACACACACTCGCACACACACACACACACACACACACACACACACACACAATCCTGTTTTTGAATTTGTTTTGCAGATACACATAAACATCAAAATGGATCTACAAAGCTCAGTGATCAGCTAGACTCCTTAAGCTCAGATAGACACACCTGGAAATATTCAAGGCAGTAAACATGGAACTTCTCATCAAGACACCATTCTCACTACATCTCTCTCTCTCTCTCTCTCTCTCTCTCTCTCGCTCGCTCTCTTAATGCCTAATAAATCGGACTTACCAGTGAAATTGTTGACTTACCAAAAAACACTTTTTTATTTGAAACTTTTCTAATTTTAACATTTCTCTCATTTTCTCTTCCCTTTTCCAATTGACTGTTCATCATCCTCATTAACAGGAAAAATGCAGTGATTTCAGCACACACTCACACAGACACACACACACACACACACACACACACACACATAAAACACTCCAATTAAGCAACTTTTTTTGCGTAACATGAGTTTACACGTTAATAAGAATTACATCACCAGAGAAGTGTGTAATTCACCTGCACGCTCTAACTCCTGCCCAGCACTCACTTCTTAAAATATTGAGCTCTGGGCTTCGTGTAGAATACGTTTACATCCAATAAAACGTAAGAGTAATGAGCGATTCCACTTCACTAAAACAGCTGTTTCTGACTTGCAAAGTTTGATCCACCTCTGGTGCGTGTAATAGTTAGCCAAAGTGAGTTGATGAGAAGTGAATATAAATTGAGTATGGAGGCACCATGAATACTAAATATACTGTAAATATTTTTGCTTGGTGGAGAGATTTATAGGGTTCAATTAAGCAAACACAGTACATGAAATATACATAACTATCTTCTTCTACAGCGTTTTATGTAGAAGATGCATTAAAATGCACGAAGGCATTTCCAATTAGTGTGTTTGCTCAAGGCCTCATTTTATATTCCATACGTATTCCATGCGAACCATATGCTAATTCAGATGTGTATTTCATAGCCTGCAGTCAGGATTTGGTGTGGGCAGGAAAACAGCAATACGTGTGCACTTTGTCACAACTGTCGTAAAGCTTATTAACAAATCAAATAAAAATGATCAACAGCTTTGTTAGTTAGCACTATCCATCTGCTCAGGTGGGATAATTATTCTGCTAGTTGTTATTAGGGCTGGGAAATATGATGATATAATATAAATGTCATGATATATTATGTAGCCACACACTTTTCAGAGATACTGAGCTACTGTTTTGATGCTTAACTTTTTTTTTACTTTTTTTTTTAATAACAACAGTTACAAACTATGATTGGTGTTAAATATATGTATTGTATTGTTTTTTTGATTGGTGAATCAAATTGGTGATATTTTCAAATATTTTATATTCTATATATATATTATTATATATTATTTATATATATATATATATATATATATATATATATATATATATATATATATATATATATATATATATATATATTTTTTATTTATTTTTTTTTTTTTTCTTTTCTACAGTACTACTTTATGCTGGAATTTTTATATCAAGCTGTTACAACATTGAGGAATGGGATTTTTCTTCATTCCCATTCCTGCTCATTACTGCAATAATTATTGTTTGTTCCTTTTTAAAATTTCCAGATGAATATATAAACTGAAAATATAAACAAATTAATCATTTAAACCACAGTAACACTGAGCAGGTTTAGGCAGTTAGTGATGATGAATAAATAAGCAGGAAATGCATCACATTGCTCTATGTGAGCACCATGTTAATGAACATGGGGTTTTATTGCCCTACAAACTTCATACCTGACCTTCTCTTACTCCTGCCTACAATGAAGTCAAAACCTCTGCACTCCTGTGACTTTTTGATTGGGTCCAGCAGGATCTGAGTGCTAGTGCACCACTCTCTGATTTCTAAAGTCAAAGCCATTGAAGTGATGGTAGCTTTTGTGATGTTCCTAGAACATTCTGACCATTTCTCTTTGAAGGTTAAGCAATGGGGTAGGTAGAAGGGAAGCTGGACTTAAATCGGCGTAAACGCCACAGGACAACACGTGGGCAGAAGCCGAAGCACGATACTGTGCTCTTCACAATTTGAAGCTTTGATGCTCTCAGTAGTGAAGGGCTTGTTATTGCTATTTTCTTTCTCCCCTCGGGTTGTGTTTGGTGAGCACGTAGCTGTTTACCCACATGCCTTTGGGAGCTCACACACTCTGTACTAAGCCAAGGCTAATTGAAGGAGAGTTGCTCGGCTTTTGTGTAGCTGAGAGCAGGTGAATTCATGCAGCTTTAATATCAGCAGAGTTGACCATAAAACCAGTGTGTGTATTGTTGACTTCATTACTACTGGATAATATGTTATTTTTGCATATAGCAGGTCTGGTGTTTTATTAATTCTGTATTTATTTCATAGTTTGTGTTTTGGTGTCATTAGATTTAAATCTTAGATGGTTATGTGTAGTGAAGTGAATTCCAAATAATATAAATATCCATATACAGAGTAACAGAATAAAAGCATGTTCTCATCAGAACGTCAAAGATTTCCACTTTATATGAATTTTCATACCCTTATGCATACATGTATTTCTTTTCACAATCACAGTGGTAGTCTGTATTACGATGCCAGATTGACAATGCCGCATTATTCGTCATTTGTTGAATGGTAATCATCATGTTGTTTGGGTGATTGCTTTATTCATGTGGTGAGATTTCATTTATTCTGTGCTACACGTCCTGACAGCTTCAGACTTCTATTCACAGTGCCATATGATTTCACTCCATGTTGTTTCGCTGGTGTTCTTGTGGAAGCTTCAACTACTTGGAAGTTGAAAACGGAAATGCAATTTCATGCAACAGAATCAAAAAAACCACGGTGCGTTTAAGCTTACTGTGTTTCTGTGAAGGAATTCTTTTCAGATACAACCATGTATTTAGGAGATGGATATTTGCCCTTTCTGTCAGACTCTCTCACTCACACATGCAGAGGCATACACATATAAATTAATGGGCTGGCCCAGATGCCTAACACTAGTTGTCATTCTCTTAGTGCAGAACGTCCTGTAATGTATAATTTATTTTCCATTAGGTTCAGCACTAGTGGATAATGACTGGTGCAGAGGGGGTTTAGGGCACGCCTCTGCTCCAGCCTCTACCAGCTGCACTTATGATGCTTATTTATTTGTGACTTTGGCGGCGAGTGGGCACCAGGCAGATGCACTGCACTACTTTAGCCAAAAAGCCATCTATCACCCCCTTTGCCATGCCAAACACAACCTAGAAATTGCAGTTACAACAGCTTGGCGCTTGACAGGCACTCATAACAGTATGTGTGTGTGTGTATGTATGTGTGTGTGTGTGTGTGTGTGTGTGTGTGTGTGTGTGTGTGTGTGCGTGCATAATTGTTCTACATTGTCTGTACAGGCAGGTATAAATGAGCTAGCAGTTATTTATTGTTAACAGGTATTTCAAGGATAAAAATACATCAGTCTAAGCTTTCATTTTTGACACCCACATCAGATTTCTGTAAGCGAATGTCTTCATTTGGAGTCTTTTGGCACAACAGCATCACCAATATCAGTAAAAAAAGACACTCAGAAGACCCATGAAGGTTTCTGATTTGATGAATTCTTTCTAGTCCTGACTCTAGATACATATCAGTGACAGTCATTTCCGGTGGTTACACAGAATGCCCGAAAGATTTGATCTAGATTGGGGCTTATATTGTTCAGCTCATGTACTTACTCTTTCATCCTTTTTAGTCCTAATTCTTTTTGAGGGGAAACAACATTAAGCACATGTTGTCTAATCAAAGTACAAATGAAACAGAAGCACAGATGATGCTTTTGTCTTGTTTGGGTTCTTGTTTCTGTTTTATCACATTTGGTATTTAGAGGTAACATGGCATTAAGACATTAAAGCATTTTAAATTTGAGACACTTACCTATCTGGCTTTAAATGGTGTTGTTGTTGTTGATCTTAATTCAATTAAAGCTTCAATTAATGCGTTACTCCACCCTTAGTAATCGGATTCATTGTGGAGCTATAGGAATTAGGTTTTTATATTTTAGCCCTTATTTCTAATATCACAAGCAGGCATAAATGTGTGTGGAGGAAAGTGGAGATTAGACTGCAGATCAGACACCTTTTACATGTCTCACTCTTATCATCATGCTTCTATCCTAAACGTCTCAGCTTTCTCTGCCCCACATTCTGCAGCCTGAATAGCATGTGATTATACTTTACCTTAGATGATTCAGTTCATGTGTCTTGTGAGAAATCATAATGAGCAGGATTACACTTCTAAAGAGAGGATTTATTGTATGTGGAAGCAGGGTAATAGGCTGAATGCTGGTGATATCACAAGGTTGTTCTTGTGGGAAAAACCCTTTCTACCTCAACTTTTATCTCAGATATCATCTCAGTGAAGTCTAGCAGTCTTATGCAATTCTTGCATATTTAATAAATCATTGAGCTGCTAAAACATTGAGCTAACTGTTTAAAACTTTATGAAGCTAGATTCATAATGCCATTATATGGCCACACATTTTGCATCAAGGAACGAAAGCAACTTTGTCCCATAATACATATTTAAATGATTTTCCATCCCATATCCCAAAAATTAGATGCACCACTGGATATAAGCCTTGGTGGTTGGAATTGAATGTGTGATCTCACAGAGCCAGAATGTATTTTATTTTAATTATCTAATTCAGTTGCACAAGTGAATCTCCAACCAGTCAAAAATGTGCAAGTGCAACCTCTTTTTTCTGTAATGTCTGTAGTGTCCTCAGTATCTAATGAATTTGGCTGCAGAAAGCTGGCAGAGCAAAGCCAGCAAAACATATTATCACTCTAGCTAAGGGTTTTGATGAAAATCACATGGGTTGCTGAGAGACCTCTTTAGATTAGTTCGCAACTTACTTGGCCATCTGCTGTAGTGGAAATATGTTTAACAAGATAGTGAGTGATACAGTTGTTTCACCAGAGGATAAGAGCACAATAATAAATTGGCAATGCTTACAATGTCAGTGCTTTTGTGTCAGAAATAAACATTTGTTTTTATTGTGTGTGTGTGTGTGTGTGTGTGTGTGTGTGTGTGTTTTAGGGAACTTCTGGCTAAAGACTTCACGGCAACTCACTATGAAGACAACCGGCCAGTTACCTATACAAACAGCTACACTGTAAGCAAGATTTACATTCTTTTCTTCTCTCTTCCTTTTTCTCTATCTTTTTTTCTCTATCTTTCTCTACCCTCTTCCTCCCAAGGGCATTATATTCACAGGCTAGGCCACATGACAGTATGATCATTTAGCTGGAAAACAACATCCCGTGCTCTTTGCTCACACACACACGCGCACACACCCAAACACTCATACACACACACACACACACACACACACACGCTCACAAACAAACACACACACACTCACAAACACAAACACACACATTCATAAACACACACACATTCGCATATCAGCATTCCATGAATGTTGAATGGCACAAAGGGCAACCTACTTTGCTGAAAACACCTTTTTACTTCAAAAACACTCAGTTCAAAGTAGCAGCGACTTTTGTCACTCCCGATTTCTCAGTATTTTTTGCTGCAGAGTGCAGTTTTATTTGGGACAGTTTATTGCACACTTGTGCAGAAAGGTGTGAGCCACTATCTTCCTGTCATATGCTGGTGAGGTGTGAACCTGCCAGATTCAATTAAGATGAGAAACTGATGCAAAGTGCCTAGCACATCATGCACACATCCTGCCTCGCTGCCATAGCAAAGGCCTCAGCACAGCAGAAACAGTCTGTTCATTCAGATTCTTTACCACAATATACAGTATTCAACTGATCACAGTTTCCAACTTACTAGAAAAATATCAGCAGTTGACATTTAGACAATCTGTCTATGTATTGCTTTGTTTTTAAAGTATGTTTCGAACATTTAATGTCAAAATCTAATGTGAAATTACCATATTGACATCTTTATCATCAATTTATGGGAGCAATATTCTGCTCAATGTAAATGAAAAGAAGATGGAGGAACATGAATAAGTAACCAACTTACCGACTGTTATTTTATTTTGTTTGATATGTTAGGTGAAAATTGAGCAATGACAGTCATAACTGCACTCTAAGTGTAGAAAAATCACATTTCCTGTTGTGTTTTATGATTGTTCAGTTACTTTCTGCGATCCCAGACAAAGATTCTGGGTGTGTTTTAATGCTAAAAGTACCTCAGTTCTTAAAAGTACCTCAAACTGTCCACTCTCTCCACTGGGGTCCCGTTGATGTTTAGCGGTTGGCATTACCGCTCCTGCTTTTGCTGAAGTCCACTATCAACTCCTTAGTCTTGCTGATGTTCAGGAGAAGATTGTTCTCCTGGCACCATCTCTCCAGGTTTTTAGTCTCCTGTAGGTAGGCCGTCTCGTCGCTGTTGAAGATCAGGCCCACCACAACAGTGTCATCAGCAAACTTGATGATGGTGGTGGAGTTGGAAGTGGCCACACAGTCATATGTGTACAGTGAGTACAACAGGGGGCCCAGAACACAACCCTGGGGAGCTCCAGTGCTGAGGGTGAGGGTGGATTAGGTGTGTTTGCCTACCCGTACGGCTTGTGGTCTGTCTGTCAGGAAGTCGGAGATCCATTGACACAGCGGCAGTCCCATTAACTCCAGATTAGAGGTGATCATGGAGGGAATTATGTTGTTGAACGCTGAACTGTAGTCCACAAACAGCATTTTTGCATAATTCCCTTTTCTGCAGTCCAGGTGGCTCATCGTAGTGTGGAGAAGATGAGCAATGGCGTCCTCAGTAGAGCGGTTCTGGCGGTATGTGAACTGTTGTGGATCCAGTGTGTCTGGTAGTGATGCAGTGATGAAGCCTCTGACCAGTCTTTTTTAAGCACTTCATCACTACTGAGGTCAGGGCTACAGGGCGGTAATCGTTGAGGCAGGCGGGCTGGGGTTTCTTCGGGACAGGACCAAGAACAAATCATTCACTGATTATTTTTACTGATTATTTTTACTGTCGAAAACATTAGAAAAGCTTGTCTAACCTTTTACTTTATTCCTAATCTCTCATATATTTATAAGGCTTGCAGTGATGTAGTGTTTAGAAAGAATAGAAAATAGTGAGTAGAAAGAGATTTCCTATTAAGAGACGAAAGTATTAGGTACAAGGAAAGCTCAAGTACTTAAAAATCAGACTTAAATGCATTAATAAAGTTTATCCTGAGTCTGATTTTGATAAATGAAACTACCAAACTAACATTCTGCCGGTCTCTGACCGATTTAACATTAGTTAGCAGTCTGTAAACACATCCGTTGCACATTTGCTCCCACCTATTCAGCAAAAATTTTCCTTTCATTAGAATTGTTAATGAAAAAGTCGTACATCAAAGAAAATCAATTGAATGTGAATCTTCTGCTTGGCAGATTATACTGTTATGCCACAGTCACTCATTATCAGAAGTGAGATGCATATGTCAGGTGTAGTTATTAAAGACTGTTCAAAGCTCTTCTAATTTGTTGGCATAAATCAAGATAGGAACTAAATGGTGCACCTTTGGCTGGCAGTCATTATTTCACATTGAGTGTCTTCCTGAGTACAGCTCTGTCTCTTTATTAGGAAACATCTGCTTCAGCTGTTAGAGGAAGCTGGGGAGGAATCACAGCTGCTAGTTTCAGTCTCTCTTTCCGGGCTAGCCACTGCCCTTCTTTTTTTAAAAAGGTCTTGGTATCATTTTTTTTTAGGAAAATATCATCTACATTAAACATGTGGTGCTTCCAATTTTGCTCCTAATTGGAACGTGTTGCTTATTTCAATAATTTTGTGTGTGTCAGCGGGGTGACTCTAAAAGGAGATATAAAGAGTTTATGAGACAAACATGACAGCTGCAGCAGTCCCTGATTTATTCAATCTGTAACTCCAACAGAAAATAATCATACTGCATGCGCTGTTTTGAGTCGATTTCCCCTTTATGGTTATGAGGTGTGGGTGTATCCAAGCCTACAAAACCCAAAGCAATTCCATGTGTTCAAACCTCACTTGATTTTCAATGAACTAATATGATACTAAACTACCACGTAATTCGGTTTCTAATTCAGCTGATTTTGCAGAAAATCACGTAATGAGGAAACTCTGAATTATGGCTTAACTACATTACCGTTTTAAGCATTTTAAGAAATTTGCTTTTTAGATTCCTAACCTGTGCTGCATATTAGCAGGTTTCTTCAGCACATTTAGGTGAGGAAATTGGAAGTTTGATATCATCTTCCCTGCTATCTTTCTGTGCTTCAGGACACATACTGTAACTGGTTATTCAGAGCCTGTGACCTTGTGGTTATATCAGTCAGACACTTTACCACTGCAGCCTCACATAAAAGCCTACACAAGTTGTTAAGTATTTCTGTCACTACTGTGTTTGCTTTTTAAACATAACCATGCACGGATTTCTTCCTCTATACTAATTATTCTATAGGCATGTACATATACTACTGGATATAGGCTACTGGAATATTAAACATAAAATTAAAAATAGTTTAATAGTTTAAAAATGTCATGTATTTGCATTGTATCAAATATTACTGAAATGTTCTTCTACAAATACAGACATAATTCTGCTTTTTTTGGTTAGATTATGTTCAATAGTTCAATTGGGATGAATAAGGTACTGTAGCATTAGCAACAAAATAACTAGCTAGATAAACTAAGTTAAATGCGTTTCTTTTTATTTCGTAACATGCCGTGCCTTTATGAATCATTGCTAAACCCAGCAAAAAATAAATAAATAAAATAGCACAGTTGTGCAAAGTTTCATTTGACATTGACATGAATGTGATTGGATGCCTTTAAAAACACTCACTGAAATAAGTGCTATCACAACTGACCAAGCTAAATATCTCATGGTGTCTGAGATTTTTAATGAATACTTCAAAGGAAACAGTGTTGTAGTATTCACTTATAGTACATTACGTACCAAACTTCCAAACTGATATGTAATGTACAGTAATGAAGGACTACTCTTTAATCTTTTCCACCCTTTAGTATTTTCAACCAACGGACAAAACCCTAACTAGAATACTTTGTGTTATTTTGATTAAAATATACCTGCAATCAGTGCCAGACATGCAGCATTAACCTGGTACCCTTCTGCCGCTGCAGAATAGCCAATGAGATTGTCAGGAGCTCCGATTGTCAGCCCGTGTCTCCAGTGACAATTGATTTGTGTGTTCGCTGTGCATGAGTGTCCCGCCTTGCTTCCTCTCTGTTCAAATAAATGAGCTAATTTCACGGTCTAATCGTTTGAATGAGTCCTTTAAATAGCCAAAGACTCATGCCCACGCACAATCTGGATGTGTTTCAGAAAATTAAAGGTGGTGCCATTATTTCCCAAATGTTGGTGGAAGACTCAAGAGAATGATTATTATGAGGGATTTTACCTGAAAGGGGCAAAGGACGATGCTTTGACTTTGGAGATGGTAGAAGCATGTCCATGGAAAAATATGGTTTAAAATCCTGTTTGATTTATAAATCGTACAAGCAGGGCTGCGTTGAAGCAGGAAAAACTCCAAACATTATGCTGCATCAACAGGGCAGGACCCCAGCCTAGACCGAGTTCATGATTCATAATGCTCTCTCTCTCTCTCTCTCTCTCTCTCTCTCTCTCTCTCTCTCTCTCTCTCTCTAGGATCATCATTGCTACTATCATGGAAGTGTTAAGGACCATTCCTCTTCCTGGGTTGCTGTAAGCACATGTTCTGGAGTGAGGTATAGTGTGAACTACATGCTTTATGTAATTTCATTAGATTTTAGATTAAACCAAGGCCATAACAGCACAATTTATTTAGTATTGTGTCTCAGGTAAGTAACACTTGCTAGTGCAATGGAAAATGCATTAACTCTTATGTGCTGTATTGCTATAATGCTTGTAATTGCGTGATCGTTTATGGGTTTTATTGGTGTGTGTGTATGTGAGTGATTTCATTATGAGAATGTGGTTGTATTAGTAATGTGTGCTTTAAAGCTTGTCACATGAACCAAACATGTATGGAGAAAGCATTCATTTAGACTCAGCTGAAGTTTTTTAGGTCCAATTAAAATTAATTAGATTTGTTCAAATATTTTTTTCCCGGCTAAAGTGAAAATATAATTTTTAGATAAATCTGCTTGAACATGCATATAGATAAATATATAAAATAATTAGTTTGCACAGATTCACTCACTTTTTTAGTAACTGCTGTATACTGAGATGAGGATACACCTTGTATGGTATATCAGTCCATCACACACACACATTCACACACATGCAATGATGTAAAAATGCACTCACAGTACATATGCACTCACCAAGTGCTTTATTAGGACCTTATGTACACCTACTCATTTATGCAATTATCTAATCAGCCAATCATTTGGCAGCAGTGCAATGCATAAAATCATGCAGATACAAACCAGCAGCTTCAGCTAATGTTCACATCAATCATCAGAATGGGGAAAAATGGGATCTCAATCTTTCTGACCCTGGCATTATTGCTAGTGCCAGACAGGCTGATTTGAGTATTTTTATACCTCTTCTGGCATTTTCGCACAACACAGTCTATAGAGTTTACTCAGTATGGTGCAGTAAAGAAAAAATCGTGAATAGCAGTTCTATGGAAGGAAACGAGCAATAGTTCATTGTTGATGAGAGAGGTCAGCAGAGAAGGTTCAATGTCTAGACTGGTTTCAGCTGACAGAAAAGCTGCAGATAACCACTCTGAACAATTGTGGGGAAGCATGTCGGAATGCACAACATGTCGAATCTTGAGGGAGATGAGCGACAACAGCCGAAGACTATGCTGGGTTCCACTTGTATCAGCCAAGAAATCTGTAAGTTGAAGACAAAAAAATATAGCCTGGTGTCAGGGACAGCGAGTGTGTCCACTCCAATCAAACCCATACACAGGCGTTTTATTAAATACACAGGAAACAGACATCAACAAGGATGAGGACTGAGCAAACATTTACACGAGTCAACGGAATGCAGATCAGGCAGTGCAACACATATGAGACCAATATAAACAAAAGCACATGGCAAGGAATAACAAAAACCCCTTGTCAACAAACACCCCCTAATGTTTTCACCGGAAATGTCCAACATCCTGACACCTCGTTTGATGAATCTCAATTTCTGCTGAGGCACACAGAATCCAAAGGCGTAAATGCATGGACCCAGCCTGCCTTGTCAACAGTCTAGGAAGTTGAAGGTGATGTAATGGTGTGAGAAAAGTTTTCTTGGCCCACTGGGCTGTTAATACCAGTCAATTATCACTTGAATGTCACAGCCTATTAGAGTATTGTTGCAGATCATGTGCTACTTTCAACATGATAATACACCATGTCACAAAGCAAAAGTCATCACAAACCTGTATCTTCTGTAGCCTTCCCAGTCACCAGATCTCAATCCAATAGCACCTTTGGGATGTTGAAGAACGGGAGATTCAGGGCATGAAAGTCCAGCTACAAATCTGCAGGAACGGTGTGATGCACTCATGTCAACATGATCCAGAATCTCTGTCATTCTGTGGAATTCATGCCATGAAGAATTGAGGCTGTGTTGAGAGCACATGAAGGCCCTACTGACTATTAGTACAGTGTTCTTAATAAAGAGCTCTGTGAGTGTAAGAGGACAGCAGTCAGTGTCAGGAGGAAGGTTACTGTATAGTCATAAACCCAAACATAACAGGTGTGGGCGACTCCTTTTTGTATTGTGAGTGCTAAAAGCACTGCTGCTTGTTTGCGTCCAAAAGCTCCAGTGAGATTGAACCACGGTCAAGCCAATGTATGAGAAACCAGCTGCTGTCTTGGTATATTTCTCTATATCAGAAATGCAGCGTGTTTGTTCACAGTAATGAAAGACACGAATCATCACTCACATTTGCTATGCTCTCGACAACTCTCAGACTATTAAAACATGCTTTGTAGTCATATCAAAATGACCGTGAATAAAGTACAAACCCCAGGAGCCTCTCATTACAGATTTTGCTGAAGTAAAAAAAGCTGAGGTAAAATAATAATAGAGAATGTCAAAGCCTTAGGGAGAAAAAAAAATGTATAACATCTACAGCATTTTCTACTAAATATAATCATTGTCACTGTGTTGCTGGTTTATTTGCCGTCACAGCGTTGACAACACTGGAGGTTAGAATGATCAGCATGTATTAAACTGAAATCCTGTGACAGTGACAAGGAGCTTAAAAAAATTCCTAGCATATATTCCTAACAGGTTTCTGAAACAGGAGTATGTTTAAAAGAATAATAAGGTCATGCCAGGGCAATTCACAGTGAAGCAGAACTTCCCCAAGGCCTTAGTAAACAGAATCAACATCACGAGCATATTCAGAATAATTCTACCTTTTTTTGGGGGTCTTTGGCAGCTGCTTAAGGACAGCAGCTGCCATTCTAGTAATAAGTTTAAGCCTTGAAGCATAAACAGAAATTTCTTTCACCAAATAGCAAACAATAGATTTGCAGAATTCCTAAAAGCACTAAAAGTTTTTACTTGTCGCTGAATAGGTATGAAGTTATTTTGGCATTTCTCACATCCATATAGTACTTTTTGTTTTAGAAAGTAAACAATTTATCAGCATTTTATATAGAATCATTTGATAAAGCATCATTTATTTTGTCTGAATGTCATTAATTGAATTACGAGTGTTATTTGATAGAATTGCTTGGCTTTGTGTTGGCTTTTCTTTCATTGTTTTTTATACTTAATTAGTTCTGTAAATAAATGCTATTCATATTCCGATGACTGGGTTTCACAAATGTTTTATTACAGTTTTGTGTACAATTAAAATAAATAAGCTGTTTTAACCTGAAATTGGAAGCTGCACAGTCGAGGTTTACATTATTTATATGTAAATGTACACTTGTTCTAGAGCGCATGTAGAATGCCAATGATTTTCCTACAGGATGTTAATGAACACCAAATTTCTTGTGTAAATGTTCCTAAGAACAATATAAATTTGTTCATATCCAGCTTGACAAATGAGGCCCATTGTTGCTAGACTTCATGTAGGATTTTGAGTGGCTTTTTGCATGATTAGAGAAGACCAGGGACCATTACAGCACAACCTGCTCCACTCATGGCCAAGCAGTCACACTGATGCCAGACAAAAGACTTATTACCATGTGCTTATCACACTATGTGTGTGTGAGTGTGTGAGCGTGTGTGTATGTGAGTGTGTGTGTGTGTGTGTGTGTGTGTGTGTGTGTATGTGAGTGTGTGTGTGTGTGTGTGGCACAATTAAACACCAAATTGAGTGTCACCACCATCAATTATAGCAGTCCTGTTGAGACAAATAGTTACTGTACTTTTAATTACTGTTATTTAGTATGAAGGCAAAAAAATATCAGAGCTATTAGAGACTTCAAGAGCCCTTTGCTGATGTTTACAATAGAACTATGTAAATCACCTTCAGTGATGTCTATTGTAAAAGATTGCTGTCTATCTTTTACCTAGCTTTTTTGACATCCTGTTTCTAATTTCTTTCGCAGGGGCCTCATTGTGCTCAACTCCAGCGAAACTTATTACTTAGAGCCAGTAGAAGGGCAGGAGATTCTTCACCACGTCTTCTATCACACAGACGACCTGCCAATTAAAGGTGGTACATGTGGACACGGTCATGAAACTGGACATAAAGGCCTTCTCAGCGGTCTCCTTAAACCTTTGCATCAAAGGGTCAGTTACTAAAAACACACTTTCTATAAAGAGTATTGCATTATGTTATTACGTACAAATTAATTGCAAAAAATGTCATCTTGGCAAGTGCCAAAATCTTGAATAAACACCGTATTATGGGATTATTATAAAACAAATATTAGATTATTAAGATTAGTGCTACTAATTCCATGCTTGTAATGATCTTCTTTTATTAGCAGATGATTTTGTTTCTACAAATAAGCTCAGTAATTAAATATATTTTTATGATAATCTCAAATTTATAGCTACAAAACACAAAAATTAACTATTGGGTATTTTCATCTGAAAATATAATTTTTCATGGACTATAAGTAAGAACAAAACACAGCCAGCTCCCAAAATATTTTGCTTTTATAGCACATTTAGCAAATGTGGAGTGGTATGATGCTATTTCTATCCTGATGTTGATTAGTCTTCTAAAAGCAGCTTGGCCATGAAGTGTTTTATTCCTCTTATACCACATCAATTTTCCAGACCACACGTTTTTTTTTTGTTTTTTTTTTTATAAATATTATACCTTTATCTCCCCATGAAACATGTGAGTTCCTATTGTTATGTACAGCATAGCAGCAGTCCTTCACTCACCAACCTCTTGGAAGTAAGAAAAACAATGCACAGCTTGTCATGTTACCAAGAAACTGAAAAACTTTACAAAACACTGACACTGGAGGCTTCTTCGAAAAATGCTAAATAAATGTCTACTCACAGAAAACTGGACAAAATCAATTACTTTATTTAGTCCTCCATACCAGCATTACTATAGAAATGTTAACATATTAGAATGAGCATCAGCACATACTTTATGACAGGTCAGAATCAAGTCACCAGTGTGGTAAAGGTCAACAAATAAACATTAAACATGCCCGAGACATTTTTTTGCATGTTTTTTATGGTCTTCTTAGTTGCTCTACATTCTGAATTCTCACCCAAGAAACTGAACAGAGACTGAACAGAGTATTCAGTTTTATTATCATTGAAGTGAACTTGATCTCCCCTGCCATGCTGAGTGGCTTTGATTGTATGTAATATAGTCAAAGATGCAGCCTCTCTAACACACAGAGATAAGAGTCAGTCCAGTCATGCACTGTATGCTTCCATGGGTATATTTTTACTTGAATCTAAGCTGTTCATGTACCAGAAAATGTTTGTTCTCCTAGTGAGAAGATAAACCACCTGCTTTGCAAATCACTTCAGTCATTCTATCTCATTTTATTTTAACTTAAATAGAGAGGGAAAAACCTGCAGCCTTTACGCTTTTGAGCTCTTAAACCCAATTGAACCATTAAAACTGACGAAGAGCCTGAGGGGTTATTGATGGGTGTGAGAGTTAATCTCCTTGCATCTGTTATGTGTTTGTCCTTTTTGGGCAGATTAGATGCTAATCCCATCTCCTGTTAGGGGAGCTAAAGCTCTTTATGTGGTTTTTTTTTTCCTAACAAAGCAAGATCAAGGTTGTAAGCATATAAGCTGAATAGACCCAGTGTCTTTGTCTTCATTAGTGGCTCATCAAAATGGCTTGATATCTTATATTCAATCCAATCTTTAATATCATATAAAGTCATTTATGCCCTGTTGAGAAAAGCAAATATGACATTATGATGAAGACATTTTAACTTAATGAATAGTGCTTTGGTCTGTTGGCTCAGTGGAACCACAGGAAACCAATAGCTCATTTGCAAAAGGCTGATTTTTTATGCGTTATATTATATTTTGTCTTATTTTATTTTACAATAACGTGATGTTGATGAGAAAATAAAAACGATATCTGGTCATGAATGACGAATTTCCATAAGCCCTGCCATGTACGTGAACCCGTTGGCACTGTAAATCATTGCTGACTTGATTCTGCTTGTAAATAAGAGCAGTTTTGATTTCAGTGCCTGTTTGAGAAGATTCATCAAAATGTTCTTCCGTATTCGGAGCTTGAATTAGTGACTCATGCATGCAAATCGGGCTAATTGCATCTTTCACTCCACTCTTATGAAAGGCGTATTTTAGTGAACTCGATCCATTTCACACTGCCTTAAATAAGTAGCTATGGCTGACTTAATGAGGCTTTGAGATGAGTGGACACTTTTCATGATATCACATTGAAAACAGCTTTGTCTCCACGATGCTGTAGGAGGGCAAGACAGGATAGATGCTTAGCAGCAAAAAAACAAATGTTGCCAATAACAAAGAGCTGAGCTATTTGAATGCAGCAGGGAATGCTGGGTAATGATACAAGGACAGTAGGTTCATTTACTATTCTTTTGACCATCTTTCTATAACCATTATCTTCTTATTGGAGATATTCCAAGGTTTTCCTGCATTCACTGTCTTTCTGAACAGTTCAAATAGATCCAAAATTCAAGGACCCTCATATGATTAACATTACAAATCTTTAGCATGAATTGTATTATTCAGCAATTTATATATTAGGCACTTTAATTAAATACATACTGTCATGTTCAGTTATTGGGGCCAGTCGAAGTTTTTTTATGCAGCTGTCATTGAGTGGTGGAGGCATTATGTTTTCAGGTTGTCTATCCATCTGTTAGAGAATCTCATTAGCTTGATATCTTAATCGTGGTTGAATGTTTGTAGGATTTAGATGAGATTGTCATTGTAACCAGCTGATGAACTGATTAGATGATGAAATGATTCAGTCAGAATCAAAGTCAAAGCAAGGTCAAATGTCTGAAATTGTTTTCTATCCCTTCATCCCTGTTTAACACATTTTTGGCTAACTACAAGTTATACATCGTGTACATGCAGCCGCCTGTCCATGTGTCCATGTGTCTGCATGATATCTTAAATAAGTGATTAACTGTTTGTTGGATTTCTATAGAACTATCATTGAGACCAGCTCATGAACTGAGTACATTTTTGAATTGAGCTACTCAAATAGTCACAGCAAGTTCAAATGTCTGAAAATTCTGGTATATTGTAAAGGTCGTTCTGGCATATAAACTAGTTAAAAGAAACAATACTCATCAATGCTGTTAATAACATAATTCAATATTGGACTCCTCTAAAAATTCATTTCCAGCTGTCATTTCAGGCCAAAGAGATCATAAATGTTAATTATGTCACTTAATGTGACAGAGAAGAGACATGATAAAAAGTCAGAAAATTAGATTTTTTTTTTTTTTTTTTGTGGTTGATAAAGATTTTGCATTTTCTAAAGAGAAGTAGGCCAGTGAACGTGTGAGGGTTGATGGGAAGCAGGCTAGGATAATATGATGTCCATGTTTGCTGTGATGGTGATGAAAATATTAATATCCTCGCTTTTGAAATTTAAACATTTTCTCTTGCCGCTGGCGATGTGTGCTTTGTACTCGAATGTGGTAATTAAATGCAGCCACAGGCTGGTCTCTGCATAAACCCATTGAGTTTCATTAATTTTAAATAGTTTTTTGAACATTATATTGTGTCTTAAAATGCAATTATTTGCAAGAAAAAAAGTAAACAATGTAAGCATTTTAACCTTGAATCTTTTCTGCAGGTGAAACGAAATGCCTGGGGCACAACCAAGTACATGGAGCTTTATATAGTCGCTGACAACACACTGGTGAGCCCTTGATCCCTCTGCACCCACAGTTACAGTAATTAAGGCTTAAACAATAGAAAATGCTATGCAGATTTCACACCCAGAGTTCGACAACACATAACTCCGAAGCTTAGGACTGCGAGAGGACAAAGTAAACACACATTATAAATGTGATATTAGTAAGGGTTTAGGCTTAAGGTTTAGGCTTAGGCTGCTCTTATACAGTAAACAAGCAAGTGGGATTTAATTGGCTTTCTCTTTTCTAATCTTGCTACATATGCTATATGGGCTCAGGACTAGAAAGACTGACAGTTTTTGATTAAACGAGCAGCACGTAAACAATTTCCATTATTAAATACCTCCAGGGCATTTGGGGAAAGTTCAAAATTACATCAAGCGCAAAAGGATTCAGTGTCATCATGTTTAAAGGATAGTCTCGGTTCTCCAGAGGATAAATGAATATAATAAATGAATATAATAAATGAATATAATCGCCTATTTAATTACCTAACCATTTAAATCATGTAATCTTATTTCTCTTTATGCTGGTCTGTATACACCGGTGTTTGTTCTTGCATAAATTACCAAAAAAAAAAAATGCCAAAGAAACAGGATCTCATTATCACTGTACTTTGTTATGTATATGCAAATTAAAAATTGTAACTATTTCTTTTTCATTTAACAGTACAGAAAGCAAAACAAGGACCTCGAAAAAACTAAACGAAGAATAATGGAAATTGCCAATTATGTCGATAAGGTATGTTGCAACATCACACTTATTTAATCCTCATTATTGTTTGATTGATGATTTTGTTGTCGTATGAGGCTGCCTTTACCGTTTCCTTCATGTCACTGGCTCATTAAGTGAAATGTAAACAGTAGCAGTAGATTATGCATGTGTTAGGAAATGTGTGAAAGTGAAGATGCCTTTAAAAATAATGACTTTAAACATTTACTACATGAAGTAAAACTCTGATAAATAGCACTAAACTAAAGTCAATATTTGGTGTGATAAACCTTTGACTTTAAATCAAACTGTTGTGTCTGTCACACAGAATATGACACACTTCTCTCACATTTGCTTTTGTTTTATTATTATTAGACTATTTACCCAATAGTGCAGAAGTCATTAATTACTAGCCTAAGACTTTTGCACAGCACTGTACTTTACTCTGCATTACATATTAAAAATAGAGTTTAATTAATTAGTAAATCGTTAATTAAGGGTGAGAATTATGATAAAACATCATATTAGGATACACAGTCCAGAATGTGTCTAGAACTGTCTAGAACTCACAGACTTCTAGACATTCTGGACTGTGTATCCTAATATGATAAAACATCATATTAGGATACACAGTCCAGAATGTCTAGAAGTCTGTGAGCACAATTTTTTCATTTCTAGCTGGAAATAAACAGAACATTTTAAAGAAATAATTAAGCCAAAGAAACGGAAGGAATTAGATTTTTATTTGTTGTTCAAATCTTGTTTACTCCTATGTACAAAAGGTCAGATATTCCTTGAGAATGAGTTCACACGACACACCCGTGCTTTTGATCAGGCATAAATCATCAGGTTTTACTTACAACTTCTTTATTCCGTGCCAGCTCGAGTGCACAAATTCATGTAAACACTTTACTTCACTCGTTACTGTTGATGATATGAATTAAATACATACACACAAACACAAATGAACACAATGTCAAGGTTTGGTAACGAACTGCCAGTTAAATAGCAATGCTGCTGTTTAGTGATACTCTTATTTTAGATATGCAAAGATTCATTATTGAGTGTTAAAAATAAGGAAAATAATACTTACTCTACTCCTTTCAGATTTTGTAACCATTACTTTAAAAAAATTCTAAAAAAAAAAATAAAAAAAAAAAACATACAGCAATATCTGCAATATCTCAAAAAAAAATGCCTGATATCTTTTGCCCACGGCTGATCATGTATTGTGTTGTGATTGGTCAGTTTTACAGAGCTCTGAATATCCGGGTGCCTTTGATTGGTCTAGAGGTGTGGACAGATCGTGATCAGTGCATTATCAATGAAGAACCCAACGCCACTCTTTGGTCCTTTTTGCAGTGGAGACAAAAGCTCAAGTCCCGCAAGAAACATGACAACGCGCAACTTCTCACGTCAGTCACAAGCCCATGAAGGATCTAAAGCAGTACAGTACAGTGCTTTTCAAAAGTGTAGACCTGCTTCACCTGCTTGGACTGTTTCTTATGGATCTGTTTTAAGTGCTTAGATTTAGATACATTAATCCAATGAACAGTTAGTTAATCTGATTTACCATTAAAGGAAAACTCCATTCTGAAACATTACACATTACAGCAATATGTTTAGATTTAAATATGTATAGCTTCCACGTGGTCGAGTGGCAGGATCCTGAGCTGTCATTGCAGTGGTGCGGGTTTGATTCCAGGGCATTTAGCTAATCCAGCTACTGAAGTGTTAACTCTCAAGCAAGTCTCAAGCATGAATAAAATGGGAGGGTGGCATCAGAGAGGGCATCCGGCGAAAAACCTGTGCCAAATCAAATATGCAGACCAGATGATCCACTGTGGTGACCCTGAACAGGGAGCAGCCAAAAGAACAACATATTTAAAAATTTGCGATGAGCTTAATGATTTTGTGCAATTTGTCGCTCGACTAATCCTGTGAGACATTAGCATTTGTCTATTCCTTGGATCACATTGGAAACATTGTTTGATAGTAAATTGATAACAATTGATAAAAGCCAAAACAAAATTCAAAATATTATGCTTTAAACAAGAGCTTCAGTCAAATTAATGAAAAATCAGCAACGGAGACAGCAAACACTGGACCAGTATACAGTGCAGCTACATATGGTGTTGAGATTCGGCTTGTTTGCGATGGCTTCTATGAGATCAGAATTAGCATGAATCTGTGGCTATGGAACATGTGTTTGAGTGTACAGATGAAAAGTTGAGAGAGCTAGATGCTGCTGCATTGCTCTGTTTGGATGGAGAGGATTTCCCACCCGCCGTCACTAATAGCAAATAGCTGAACACTAATTTAGGAAACTGTTAGCCTAAGTGAATATCTGTCAGTGCAAGTAGATAAAGAAAGAAGTCAAGACAAAATCTGAATCATTTAATAAATATTTTGCACCGTTGAAGGTCGCAGATTGAATCGAAACACTGATTAATGGATTTTAGTTTAATTTCCTGAAAATACCCAATCATACACAACCATACAGTTTTAGTCTCTTGCTTTATTAATGATTGATAGCTCTTTTCCTTTTGTTCACTCACGACAAAAGCTTCATATCAGCTCACCACTGTTTCCATCACTGACTCATGACCGTAAAATCATGCGGTTAATGCGTATTGATGTGTCTTTTCTTCTTCTCTGGCAGGGGGGTGATATTCAAAGGCACTACTATTGGCATGGCTCCCCTTGAAGGCATGTGCAGTCATGAAAATTCTGGGGGCATTAATGTGGTAAGACAGCTAAAGGACGTCTTTTTTGTTTGTTTGTTTTTTGACCACTGTACAATTCTAATCATGGATGCTTGTGGTTCTGATGCACAAGAGGATCTGATTAAAAGATCAATACCACTCTCACAGCTGATTAGGCTCTAATAGGCACTATTAGCATGCTTAGTGATAGACACGAGTCGTGAGGAATACTAACATGCTCACAAATAGTGAATAGATATACATTCACTGTCCACTTTATTAGGAACACCTGCACATTCATGTTTGTTTCTGTAGTCATGTAGTTATCGAATTAGCCAATCATGTGTCAGACAGCACAATACATAAAATCATGTAGATACACATGAAGAGCTTCAGTTAATGTTTACATCAAACATCAGAATGGGAAAAATTGTGATATCTGTGATTTTATCTGATATGTAAATTTTTGGTGCCACGTGCCACATTTCAGAAACTGATGATCTCCTGGGATTTTCACACACTGGGATTGTGATTATAGTTGGTGCAAAAAGCTCAACAACTCTGTTGATGATAAAGATAAAAAAAAAGGATGAACGGTCTGGTTTGAACAGGAAGTCTATAATAACTTAACAAACACTCTTTATGATCATGGTTAGAAGAAAAGCAGACCTCAAACCTTTAGGTGGAAGAGCTACAACAGCAGAAAGGCGACATGAACCAAGCCCAGAAATCTGAGGCTATCATGAGCAAAGACTCACTAAACCTGGACAGTTGAAGACTGGAAGAAAAAGAAAAAAGTAATCTACAGCAGTCAGGTTTCTGTGCTCATGATAGCCTCGTGCACCAACAATCATGCGAAGGTAAAAGTCTCAGAGATCTCACTTTTTCTTCATTCTGATGTTTGACATGAACATTAACTGAAGATCTTGACCTGCATTTGCACGATTTTATGAATTGTGCTGCTGTGAAATGACTGGCTGATTAGACAACCAAATAAATGAGCTATATAAGTGGAGGGTGAGTATATATATTAATTAGTAAAATTTTTACACTTAACATCCATTTTTTGTAGATGCTTCTAGAATATAGAACAGAGGCTTTTAGAATATTTGTTGCTTCATGAAGCAGGGTCAGGTGTGTCAAGTCTAAAAGCTTGGTATATATTGGACACATTACGTATGTGAATCTGGAAGAGTTTTTCAAGGCCAGAACATACATGACATGTTTGAATGCTTTATCCAAGCACTTTAAGTCGGACAATTACAGTGTCACTTCTAATAGCTTCTGAAGGAGTGCATCATAATAGCAGGGCATGTATAGTACCCCTGCACATGACAATTAAAGTTTGTACTTATACCAAACTAAAGTGGTGCATAAAATCAGTGTTACATTCTCATCATCAAATCACTGAGAGAGAGAAAACGAGAGAGAGAGAGAGAGAGAGAGAGAGAGAGAGAGAGAGAGATCCTCCTGCGTGTGCAAATCGGACCCATTTCT
The DNA here is from genome assembly GCF_030014155.1 of Tachysurus vachellii. NCBI lineage: Eukaryota > Metazoa > Chordata > Actinopteri > Siluriformes > Bagridae > Tachysurus > Tachysurus vachellii. The sequence goes on along the minus strand of NC_083466.1, from coordinate 16,684,005 downwards.
AACACTTTATTTCCCCAGATATAATCCTTGTTTCTCTTGTATGTTTGTTCAGATGGAAGCAGCATTTACCGACTAAAAAAGCAATCAAGCCACCAAATTTTGCAAATGCGCAGTGAAACAATTATTTCACATTTGTTATCTGTAAGAGGAAATATGCTGTTATTGTTTCATATTCTCTGAGGTTATGCTCAACAGAAATGGATATATTATGAGCATTAGGCATGATGAAGCCATCGCACACTCTGTTTCCTCTCAAATGAAATAAGAGAGATTACATTTTTACTTCAACGTCCATATTCTGGGAAACCATAAAGAAGACAAAAGAAGCAGATCAATGCTGAAAATGTAAATGCAAGTTCTGCTAGGAAAAGGTCATGGTCTTTTTATTTAAAGCTCTGTTCTATTATTTTTCTATTTAAAATAATAATCACTCTGTTAATATTATATGTGTTTTATATCATTACATGTTTACTTATTTACAGTCTTATAAAAACGTACAAACTGAGCAAAAGTGTAAAAACTCTATTTAAGTAAAGAAGCGTTTTATAGCCCCAACATCAAATGTCAATTGTGGCATATTTCTTTATGGATGTCTCTTATTTTGTTGCTGTTATGGATTGCTAAATAGACAAACCTTGTGGAATGCTTACTTCATGGTGTAGAAGGTCCTACAAATTTTTTCTTCTTTGGTATGAAAAATGAATGAACAAATGAAATGATTACGGATTTACAGGACCAGGCGATGCAGTTCCCCCAGCTATAACATCCTCAGAATCCTAAACAGCCCTTAGTCTTTCTACCTCTAATGGACTGTAATAGCACAGGGATATGTTGTAATCTCCACAAGCCTAATCACCATTGACAGCATATTCCAAGTGGCTGCTCGTCCCTGAGCGTCTGCCCCCAGCCCCTGTGACTGCTAATAGCTTATGATTGATGTAGAAATATCTAATGTTCGAGTGCCTGTTTTGTTCAGACTGATTAGAAAATTGATTCACACACATGAAATAAGTTTGCCAGGCCACACACTGAAAGCTAAATGCTGAGTGAGAGCGAGAGAGAGATGTGACTTCCTAACCGAGATGTGACTTTCTAACCACAAATGCTCGAATTTCTGCAGGATCATTCAGATTTGCCCATTGGGGCGGCTGCAACCATGGCTCATGAGATTGGACATAACTTTGGCATGAGCCATGACCATGAAGGTTGCTGTGTGGAAGCCACGGCCGAGCAGGGAGGCTGTGTGATGGCAGCAGCTACAGGGTGAGTGCCATCAAGCTGATCCATTCTGGCCAGCTTCTGTTTCCATATGGAAAAACAAAAATGGCCTAAGGGACTTTGCCTGAATTTGCTCCATCTATGTTTTTTTTTATCCAACCTCCTGTAATTGCATTGACAATTTGCCTAACCAACAGGCATCCATTCCCTAAAGTCTTCAGCCGTTGTAGCAAGAAGGACCTAGATAACTATTTCCAGAAAGGAGGTGGGATGTGCCTGTTCAACATGCCTAACATGAAGGACCTGGTGGGAGGGAAGAGGTGTGGGAACGGCTTCGTAGAGGAAGGGGAGGAATGTGACTGCGGAGAACCTGAGGTTAGCGCCACACACATTTGTCTTACTATCCTTGTAGTAGGAACTTCCACTGACAATAATTAATGCAGATAATTAATGCTAGGCTTACACCTAAATCTAACTCTGACCTTCAGCTTAAAAGCTTCATTTGTTTCTTAAATAAAGCTGCAGATTCTCTAAATAGGCAGTTATTCTTATGGGAAACAGTTAAAAGTCCCAACAAGGTCAAAACCGATGGATATTCTTAACCTTGTGAGGGACAATGTTTGGCTACTTGCAAGATAAAAAATAAATCACACACACACACACACACACACACACACACACACACACACACATACACACACAGTATGTGTATGCAAGAGAAAAAAAAATAGGCAAATGTATGTAATACTTTTTTTACTTTTTTACTTTTTTTTTTATGAGACAATAAAACTAATCTGGTATTAAAATGTATGATAGGAAAAAAAAAAAAAAACAACAACATCATTTGTTTGAAATACGGTTAATAGTTTTCTACTTGTTTAATGAGAAATAGATCAGTTCAATCACACCCTTGTGGCTTTGTAGAAATACAAGAACTAATTTACAAATTTACAAGTCAATTATTCTAAATAAAGAGAGGTGATGAAATCTAAATTTCAGACTTTGATTAGAACACTTGTTTATTCAAAAATAATTTATGACTAATTTCTGGGTTTTGTCTTTAAACAATGGGAACAGATGGGAAAGCTACACGCACTTACTCAAAATATAAGTCAGAAAAAAAGAAACGCAATGAGTGACAGAAATGTGGAGGGGAAAGGAAAATTTCATCTTCCTGCAAGGCTGCAATTGGCAGGTTGTCAGGGCTCATATTATGGATGGATGGTTTACCATCTGCTGTAGGTAGACTTGGGTAGCCATTCCTAATTATACATTAGCACCTGGACTTTTATTAGGGTTGCTGTATACCCTCACTATCCACACTGTGCATTATTGCTAAAAAAAAAAAAAAAAAAGTGTGTGTTTATTTATTCCATTTACCATTGCGATTCTGAAAGCTACCTGCAGGCTGCATTAGGAGGAAATGAATGTGCACATTGTTAGAGGTAGCCTAAGGCAACCTTTCAACGCACCAAACTTATCTGGCTGTTCTACACTCCAGCTTGAGACAGATTTGTCAGCATGGGTCCTGCTATGCATTGTTGTGGGTGTGTTAATTATTCTTATTTAAGCGTTGTCTCTCACCACCTGCTCTTTTGTCTTTGTGGAAAAATTGCCACTTGTGCTAACTTAGTTCAACATTTCTGTACGTGTTTGTGCGTATATATTGAGCTACATTTACACATTGACCCTTACTGTATAATTAATGGGTGTAAAATCTCTCTGCGTCAGCATCACTACAGTGACATGCATCATTTCTGGCTTCTAGTGCACAGGTTTTTTTTGTTTACTCTGTCAGAACAATCAGAACTGCCCTGTTCACCACCCACAGCTGATGTGTCGGTGATATGAATGTGTGTGTGTTTGGTCTTGAGGTCACTGTGAATAACTCAACTTGTTCTAAGTGACTGAGTGTGTGGGTACAGGGTCACACAGTGATGTGCTTCAGCAGTAGAAGCACAGAGGTGACTTACGTGTGTGTGTGTGTGTGTGTGTGTTTTTTTATCCTCCTACAGGAATGTACGAATGACTGCTGCCACGCTAGTAACTGCACTCTGAAGCAGGACGCTCAGTGTGCCCACGGTGTTTGCTGTGAAGGCTGCAAGGTTTCTGACTGTCATCACACTAGTTCTTTTTTATTTCTTTCCCTTATGCCCTCTCACTTCCTCTAGTCCACATCCTCTTCTGCTCTGAATCACCCTTCAGAGGGTCTCTCTCTCTCTCTCTCTCTCTCTCTCTCTCTCTCTTTCTGTCTCTCTCTCTCTGTTTCTCTCACACACTTATAATACATTGTGTTATATTTATTTCTCTTCTCCCGTCTTGATTTGTCACTTCTGTCATGCACATAATCCAGTCTGCTTCTAAATGTCCAATAAAGACAAATGTGCTTATTCCCACATGACCTTGTTCCTCTGTGCTTTCAGCTGAAACAGGCAGGTACGATGTGCCGTAGTGCAGCTGGCTCATGTGACCTCCCTGAATATTGCACGGGTGGCTCACCCTACTGCCCTTCCAACGTTTACCTACTGGATGGCTCCTCATGTCAGTACGATCACGCCTACTGCTATAACGGCATGTGCCTCACTCACGAGCAACAGTGCCTGCAGCTGTGGGGCTATGGTAAGAACACACACTTCATACAATATCAACAGGATGGATTTTCAGTTCTGTTATTCCTCTAGGCACACATCAAACCTCAGATAAGAATGGCACACATACTCCAATGTTCACACCGTGTGCACGGCAAATAACAGACTTTAATATTGACAATGTTGATGCATAATTATTGACAATACAGTAATATGCTTAGTGAAGGGTTTACACTCATCACACATTGCCTTGGCATGAAGTAATTACTAATTCCATTGAATACAATGAGGTATGTAATAATGCTTCAATAATATAGATTTCATTGCTAATACACTATAAACGCACTAGTCGCGTTCATTTAAATTCTATTTACAAATAAAGAGGTACAACATAAACAAAGAGAATAATGACAGTATAATTTTAAAGATGCAATGTGAACGTTTGACAACAACAACAAAAAAAGTCAGATTTATAGCCCAACTGCATTGCTGTTAAAATAATGTACAGCAAATATAGAAGACAGAATTCTGCTGAGTTAAATTGGCCTCATTGACTTTACTTGTGGCTTTTGTTTACAATCATAAAATGACAGATCTCATTAATCTGTTTTTCTGACTTTGCAAATATGATTTTCTGTCATTTCCTTCTGTTTTCATTTGTGTGCAGAAGAGGGAGAGAAAAAATCCCTAAATCAGAGCCTTTTGTCAAAAATCCTCTAGAGAAACACCAATTTGTCCTAATTTGCTCCTTTAATTACGCAGTCGTGGGACTTTTTTTTTCAGCCTCACTGATCAAACACCGGTTGAATTTGCTAGTGGCAGAGCTCTTCTCCAGCTGTCTGTGGGCTTCAGTCCAGTCAAACCGCTAGGCTGACATCAAGCCACAGATCAGAACAGACACGCAATCTGTGTTCACTCGTCACTGCTCGCTCTGTGTGCACTGCACATAACAGTTATTGCCATATTGACACATGCATTATTAATGACGATAGAATCATTTGTTTTTGTAGCGAAATTAGGCCGTCTTATTAAACGACTAAATCTTTAGTCCAGCATAATTTCCTCCGCATGCTTCAATATTTCCACAATGGATTATTATCCGAAATGGATATTAAGATAAAAGTTTAATAACTTGACTAATGATGATGTGAAACCTGAATGTTATTTGTTCAGGTGCACGGCCTGCGCATGATGCATGTTTCCAGGATGTCAACGCGGCAGGAAACGCTTTCGGAAACTGCGGCAAAGACTCGCATGGCAATTATGTCAAGTGCCAGAAAAGGTGAGGAAAATAACTGTATGATTGATGGTCGGTGAATGTTCTTTTCTTTACTCTCTTCTTTTAAAACTATTCATAGCATGTTTTCAGTCAGATAATGGAGGGAAGCTCAGTAAGCCATTCTCCATTGTACAAATTTTGCAAGTTGCTGTCTGGCAGACAGAATTATTTGCTGCAGTTTGGTGATTCACATAATAGATAAATTACGAGCAGTTTGAATCCTGTTTGTGAACAACAACTCGTACTCATGGCACTCACAATCTTGTTACCCACAGCGATGCCAAATGTGGGAAGATCCAGTGTCACAGCGCCGCCAAAAAGCCGAAGGGCACCAACGCCGTGTCCATCGACACCACCATCCGCACAGATGGCATCGAGGTGAAGTGCCGGGGCACATATGTGTACAGCACTCAGGATGGACAGGGGGACCTTCCTGATCCTGGCCTCGTCATGACTGGCACCAAGTGTGGAGAGGGCAAGGCAAGCAGACTGCCAATAATGTCACTCAGATTAGTGAAGTCAGTAGGAATACAGTAGGAGAATCAAGAGTACTAAAATCCTCAATTGTACATACGTAGGGTTTTATTTCTTGCTAATGTTCATTTTATAAAGTAATAATGAGTTTAATAAGAAGTCTAAAATACAGAATAGCATGTATACAAAAACGATTGAGTATGAAATATGCTTATTTGTAAATAAAACAGAAAATTACAGACCACAGCTCCTTTAGATCATCTCCTGTTTATGCATTTGGCAAAACCAAATAATTGAATGTCAAGTCATCATCATTACCATTTGACTCACTCATTTGACCCATTTGATTCACTCTACAGCCCTTCTTACTGTGCATTATAAACATTTTGTGTCACTTGTAATTGATCAGCACACGTAATTCTGGATATCTGGAGCTGGCAGAAATCATTAGAAAGGTTACAGTCTATTCTATGTAATGACAGAACAAATGGACATTAGGCTGGTGTGAATTATGTGGACAGGTGATTATTATTCTAGATAACAGAAACATTATCATAAGGTATAACTGATCACCCTGTCAAAATCCATTAATTACAGCAATCTATTCATTTATGGCAAACATCTTCTCCTCCTCTCTCACTTTCTCTCTCTCACACACACACACACACAAAACCACATTCCAATGTGTTTTAATTCACTTTATACCACAGTTGAATTCTCCATTCTGATTGGACAGAAGTTCTGACAGTAGTGACTCTATAAGGTATATGTATAAGAGCATTAATTCATACTTTATTCTTCTTATAGAAACTGCTCCTGCGCCAGCACCCGTATGGTGAATGATTTACAAAATCTAAGTAAAAATTGATTTTAAACCAATGTAAAATGTCAAGCAAATAGTTTTGGTGAAGATATTTGTTTATTATGTATAGAAGGAGCCATAAATAAAAAATAAATAAATTCTGGCAAATTGCCGGGGTATAAGAGGGACTAAAAACTTAAGAACTTTGTGTTATTGGAAGATTTCCTACGACCACACACCCTGCGATGTTTTTTTTTTCTCAAACTAAATGCTCTTTTTCATCAAAAACCACATGTAAATTTAGCTTCTTTGTTTAAAATTTGATGTTATATTGGAAATTAAATACCTGACCTGCTCAGATTGTTTATATTATACTGCAAATTAACTTTGTTATTTATTTGTGGCAGATGATCCATCCTCTTTATTATTTGTTTCCATGTTAAAGCTGTATTTTTTTTTTCCCTACAGGTTTGCAAGGATCGTCGGTGCCAGAATGCTTCTTTCACTGAGCTGGAAGCTTGCATTGGCCGTTGCAATGGTCATGGGGTAAGAAACAAAATGTTTATTTTATGTAACTTGTCACCTCTTTTATGTTACTGGTAAAACTAAACTGAACTTTACTCCATCAACCGATGGCATTACACTTTAGTATTCATCCTGTCTAAACTCTTCTCAACCCTCGAGTTAGGAATTTCACACCTCTAAATCCTTTAATACCACCCACAGGGTCACTCGCGTTTCTGTCTCTACTGGCACTCTTAAAGGAAGCATTTTCTTCAATTCGACTGGTTTATTTGCGCGTTTTGTGCAAATTGTCATAAACAGCCTCCAAGCAGCATAAATATCCAACTCCATCTTCCTTAATCCTTTTCCCTTTTCTCTCATTTCGCCCCTTTATTTCCATTCTCTCATTTCTTTATTTATCACTTGTTTACTCTGTCAGGTTTTGAAAGGGCAGCCAAACAAGAAAATGCTTGGAAGGTGGATTAGTGACTCAAAAAGCCCTTTCCTATTATTCTTTTTCTGCTTCTGCAATCAGTTGATTCAGCACTGAGCCCGTGGCTTAGAGGTGTGCACAGATCATAAGAAAATGAGCGCTTTTGCAGTACCACAAGCCTTTTCTACTACTTTTCTCCAGATTTGGTGTTATATTGAGCATGAAATAGAGTTTGCATAATAAACATTACAATTAGAGCAGAGGGAAATTAATTTTCAATACAAGAGCTCATCAACATGTCATTTTAAATCCTTAGACTGTTCTGTGTTGAATAATACTTTTTTTTTAACTACAAAAATGGATTAGGAACATAACACATAAAATGAAAATCCAGGATCCATGAATATGCAGTTTGGAAATGTCACCATGTTCTCTTTACCAGCTTGATAAAAAAACAGTAAATTAGCTCATAATGTCAGATTTTATGCTAACACAGCTACGGTTTTTCTTATTTCATATCATCAGTTTATTCAACAACAGGAAAAACTAACTAACCCATAGCAAGATGCACGATAACTAGTAGTTATTTGAATATAAGAAAGTCAGTTGAATCTGTAAATATTAACATTTGCTCAGTAGTTAAACTCAATCACAAAATCCAAATTAATATACAGTACTTCCCTCAATCTGGCAACATACCAGGGGATATACACACAATTCAAATGTGCTTGAACATATGACTTTTTCTTTTTCAGCATCTTAAGACAATGTGCACAATTATTTTCTGAAGAAATGTAAGATTATTATTATTAGTAAGATATGTAATTAGCACAGTATGTCCTGCACCATGGCCAGCCATGTTGGTTTTCATGTTGGTGAAAACAGTCACAGAAAGCAATAGAAAAGCATGTCATGTGACTCAAGACAAACCTAAGTGTAAATGATAAATGATAACAGGGACTGGGTGAAAAACTCTCTCATGCCCTCTACAGATTGTGTATCTTGTGTTGAATGATGTACTGAGAAGGTTTTAAATAAAAAAAAACACCTTAATTTTGCTGCCATTAACCAGAATCAGACATTAAAGCTTGTTTAAGGGTGCTTACAAATTTCCCTTTTTTTTTTTTTTTTTGTCACTCGTCCATGTAAGTGTACACAGTGTGCATTTTAAAGAAGCATTTTAAAGTAAAAATCTGCTGCGTTTATGAAGTGTGTCTGAACACAAAACCCCAGAATTGAGCGAATTCCCTTTTGAGTCCGGTTCCTCTCAGGATTTCTTCCTCATGTCATCTCAGGGACTGTGTCTTTGTCTCTGTTGCCTCTGGCTTGAATCTAAATCAATATCTGGATTTCTGCAAATCTGCTTTGTGACATTGACTGTTGTTAAAAGTTCTACACAAATAAAATTGAATGAAACTGAGCCATCAGAGAAAACACGAGATTTCCATTTGTCCTTCTTCAATAAGGTGCTGTTTTGTATGCAGGTGTGTAACAGCAACAGTAACTGCCACTGTAACCGAGGCTGGGCACCACCCTTTTGTGATAAACCAGGGCTGGGAGGCAGCGTGGACAGTGGACCAGTGCAGTATGACAGTGAGCTCAGCTTCATTCATTCACTTCCTCCCTCCAGCTACACCTTCATTCGCTAACCTCTTTCTACCCTGTCTCTCAAAAACATTTAGTGATTTTATCTCTTATTTTGTGTCTATTCTATCTAGTCTCCTATCTTCTCCCATGTGTCTATTTCTCTCACTCACACACACACACACACACATGCACACACACTCACCTTTCATCAAAATGGCACCATCATTATTGATCTCCATCTTTTCAGTTTTTTCTCTCTTTATGGCCAGTCTCATTGTGACCCAGGTTCAGTTCATATGTAATGAAAAAATCTCTCAGTAATCTATAATTCAGTATTTTGTATCTCTATATAGTGCTTTCATGCACTGTATTATTTTTATCCTTAAAGCTCTGCACTTTTCAGCAAAAGTGGTATTTTCATGTCTGACTGAAAATTTTGTGTATTTGCTGTGTGCACTTAGGCCAGGTGGGGCTAGTTGTCGGCCTGCTCTTTGCTTTTCTGGTGTTGCTCCCCACTGTTCTCATCGCCTTTTACTGCATCAAAATCAAGACCTCTTATTACCACAAATGGCTCTCACAGAGGGAGAAGAGCAAGGCTAACAACAGGTACACCATCATGTAGTGCAATAAAAACGCTCGTATAGAAGGAAAAAATGTCAGCAATTGAAAAATACATTATGGGATTGGCAAGGGTAATAAAATGATGCTGGACACAATGCTTTTTTTTTATAGAAGAGAATCAAAGCAAAAGCATACGTATTTCAATAAATATGCTCTTTATTGGGTTTTGAGACTGAAAACCAAAATGAATGAATGAATCCTTTAAATGCATTGAACACATTCCTATAAATATTGAATGTGAAAAAAAATTGTTCTATTTCTTTGTCAATTGAGCTTCATATCTGATTAGTCACTGACAGGAAAGTATAAAAAAACCCTGCTAGCACATCTTTTTCTTTATTGTGTTCTGCAGGACCACATTCTGATGCAAATTTCTAGTCTTAAATACACTTCTGCTATCTTTCTTCTAAAAAAAAAATATGAATAATGCTCTTCTGATTCATATCCGTATTAGTATTTATTTAGAACACGTCATCAGTTCAGTTCGTTATCATCACGTCATTATCTCTATTCTGTATGTCAGTCATTTGACCCTGTATGTTCTCTTATATATATATATATATATATATATATACATGTATATATATATATATATACATGTATATGTATATGTATATGTATATGTATATATATGTATATATATATATATATATATATATATATATATATATAAAAAGACAACACACTTTTCTCACCGTTCTCAGGATTATTATAATCCACATTCTCACCCATTTTTGCAAATGCAGTATTAAGGAATGGAGTCATGGGGTTGAGGTATGTGGGTATGGCAGCCTTACGCTCAGTATTAAAATGTAGTCATTGTGAAAAGGGCTCGGGTTTGAATGGATACGTAATGACTAGATGTGCTGCTGTGGTATCATCATTAAAATGATCACTTCTCAATCCATTTAAAGAAAAATTATGCATCAGTGAATCAAAACAGTGGCTTTTTGAAAATGATATACAATTAGATTTCTCCCATAGACAGGATATTTAACTCCAGCTGCTTAAAAGAATGAGGTAATAAAAAACATGATATTAATCTGTATAAAAACCTACTCTGATATCCATAATTTCCTTTTAGTAGAATATATATATATATTCTACACACACACACACACACACACACACACACACACACACACACACACACACACACATATGCATAAAGGTGTAAAAAGCTCTGGGATTTATTAGATTTAATCTTTTATGTATCTTTCCAACTACATGCCTCTATTTAGCTTCTACTGACAAATAAATAATAGAGACTCTTTTCTGACCTCCGGTACAATGATTACAGCCGGTCGGCCCACGGCTAGTGACGCAGATGGTGTTTGAACACAGGGGTGAGACAAAAGGGAAAAAGGCCAAATGAGTAGAAACGACTGGATGACTAATAGCCACTGCTGAGTTGTTTTTTTTTTCCTTATAGTTATGGATAAAATTGTTTGCTCGCTAGAATGTTGTTAGACACTCGGGGAAGTAGCTTATTTATATTGAAGTAGGCTGACTTTAATTGGTTATATCCACAAAGCCGAGTTGTAAGAAATGGAACAGGACTTGGAAGTTTCACAGTCAGCAAGTCAGCAAAGCGTCATTATGGCACTGTGAATTCGCTAAGCGGGTCTTGGAAGGGGGGTAATATCAGGGCAATTTTGGACTAATACTGGTTTAAAATAACAAAGAGACAAATTGGAAATGTCACATCCCCTGCTCCCACTGCATTTCATTGGCTTTATACTTGTACTCTATATAATTAGAATAAAGTTTAACATACTCTAATCTAAACATCTATAAAAAATCTGGGAAACATGTAAAGATGTTGCAGACATTATACCATTACTCGCTTGTGTCTGTGAAAACTAAAAATGGACTAGACATGTTTTCAACATTCTTTGTCTTTTGAACATCTGTTCCGTTTAGTGTTTGTCCTTGGACTTCTGCTTAGCTGTAATATAAAAAAGTAATACAATTTAATAATAAAAAAAACTCATCAAAATATCTCTGCATTTTCAGAGTGCACAAAAACAGACCAAATGTCCTTCAGAGTTACGCTTCTATTAAGTACTAAATTTTCTATTGAAGAGAATCATGTGCTATTTTATTTTACCAGACATGAAAGTTCCATGGGGAAGAATGGACACTTAAACCCAGCTTTCCATCTGAAGGTAGTGGGACCGTCCAACAAAAGCGCCAATGTTAAGGTACAGAGGACCAGACATTTAAAATCACAGAAAAAACAGTCTTCTTCTTCTTCTTCTTCTTCTTCTTCTTCTTCTTCTTCTTCTATTATTATTATTATTATTATTATTATCATCATCATCACACTTTTATGTAGTTACTCATTTCTATCTAATGAGCAGTTGTAAAATAGAGCCATTCTCTATTAATAGAGATGATGTTGTTAATAAGTTAATAAGTGTTGTTGTATTGAACAATAACTTTGAGCAGTCAATTTATGTTCACTTTTGTCTTTGCAGCTACCTCATACAAGTAAAGAAGTGCTCCCTCTGCGACCAGGCCCCATCTCTAACGGCAGCCAGCCGGTCAACATCGTCCGTCCCCTCCGTCCCTCCCCCTCCCCCCACCTCCGAGATGTCAAAGTGCCTCGGCCTCCTCCTCCCTTCAGCAAACCTCTGGGGGAAGCCAAGTGCAGTCCTACTGCTGCCAAACTCAGTCCTCCCAAGAAGCCTTTGCCCCTCAACCCCACACGCAGCCCAGTGGTAAAATCCGCAGCCTTCACACTTCCTCCTTTATGTTTACAGAGAGATAAGCACTTTGGTACAAACACCCAAAGATTACTTTACCACTTGTATCCTAAGATAGAGTTAAGCTTTATTAGTTCCAGCTCTGCTTTAGCACATTCAGTTTATCTGAGAATCATCATGGCCTTTATGAATTGAACCAGATGTAGGAAAGCAGGGAAAATCTGTGCAGGGCAAATGTTGTTAAAAACTCATCACATTAGAAGAGCTTGTTGCACTTGTGCAGCAGTGATTTATGAGAAGTTAAGGACGGTGGGTTGTTTTATAGCAGGATGGCTGGATCTGATTTGCATCTCCCATAATTATGAATGCTGACAAAAAGCAGATGCAGGTCTTTGTGGCTGCATTAGTATGCATTTGTTGGTGTGCTTTTTATATCCCAGTTGCTTAGCAGGATGTCATTGATCAACATGGTGTTTGGGGGCACATGATATAATTTAGCACAATTATTGGTGCAGTTGTTTATTGTAGGTGTTCTGTGTCATTTTAATGACTTTCTCTTCATCTGTCTTTTCTCTAATCCCAGATGGCATTAGAGCTCCAGCCGAAGCCGTCCCCCATACCCCCACAGAGGCCTCTCCCTGTGAGCCCCAGTCGCGGAGCCCAGGCCAAACCTTCCAGTAGAGCTGGGGGTTTGCTGGTGATGATGCCCCCTGCGGTGGGCCCCAAGCCAGTGGGCAAGGTCACCGCCATTCCCCCTCTCAAAGCACTCAGGTAGGAAAGCCTCAGCATACCAGAGTTAATGGATATTCCAGAAATCTATTCTAGTAATGCAAACTGTACCTCACATGCCAATGTCTCTGAGTCCCGGCTCTCTAGCTCAGGGGGGTGCAATTAAAATTCCTTTCTTAAAAGGTTCATGTCAGTGACATCAGTTATCTTTGAATGCTTAACCACCGGTGATTCGTTTATATCTATAGATAAGACACATTTCACTTGAAGTTTTGATGTTTCGTTTCACAGTGGCACTTCACATAATGTGTACTTCTCTGTCCACTCATAATTAAAGCTGTTTTTGTTATCGACTTTTATTTTTAACAAGCCACATAACAAGAAATGTCACCCTCTAAGCCTCCAGCTGAATAATTTACATAAATGCTACAGCGAAACAGAGAATCTGCTGCAGATCCACAATAGTTCATGTTTAGAAAACTGGATAAACTACAGTTCATTTTTTTTTCATACGTTGATCAGCTCTGCTACAGTATATTTCAAGTGAATGGATCAAAGCTCTAAAATACTTTCCTGGGTCTGCATCCAGACCATGAATCTCCCAATGCCTCTTTTCCACCGGAAAGAACTGGGTGCTGGTTCAGAGCTAGCACTGGTGCTGGTTCAAAGTTGGTTCCACTGGCGAGCCTTCTAAGAACTGGTTTGCCTTTCCACCGGCTAGAGGGCCATCACAGCGCCGAGTGTGACGTCACTGTATACGTCTCACGTGTCCCAGCAACTTTAGCGCAGCAGCGGCAAACAGAAATACATCAACAACGGCGGATGTTGCTTTACTGTTAATGCTCATGGCTTTGCGAACATACATTGGCATCCAAACGCGTCGAATAAAACGTGTACGTGCAGCTCCATGTAATCTGTATACACGGTGGTTGTAATCGATAAAGTACATAACGTTATTTTATCATTAATACAGAAAAAAGTTAGCCTTAGCATGTAGCGACCTACTATCATGTGTGCTGATAATGTATCATATCGCGGTAAAGTAAAAGTGTATTAAACATTAGTATACTTAAGGTACATTAACAAATGCGCTAATAGTAGCCCCGCCCACAGCCCCTGACACAAGCGGTTCTTAAGTCTAGACCAGCAACGTTTTGGTGCCACTAAAGAACCACTTTTCCTGGTTCAGAGCCGGTGCTTTGGCGGTTGAAACAGAAAGAACTGGTTCTAAATTAGGCTCTGGCTCCGAACCAGCACTCAAACTGCCTCGGTGGAAAAGGGGCACAAGTGATGACCCATGCTCTAGATTTTATATATATTCAGAGTAAGTGCGACATTTTTCCTGTAACATTAGAGACATTAGAGAAATTGAGGCCAGTGTTAGCTCTTGGGCTGTATTTCCAGGAACCTTTTTAGTGCCTTCTGACTGCTACAACTTGCTGTACTGAACATCACTAATTGGCCATATGCAAGCTTCAGGAATGCCACTCTTATTCATGGTTTTAAAACCTGTGATTAACCTGAATAATTACTAAAATGTGTTTAAAAGCTTATCAGTAAAGCCAGACTTTTCTCCCCATGCTTATATTTAAACACAAGTAGCAGTAGAAACACCACAGGGAGTTTATTATTCATGCTTCTAGTGACATGCTTCTTACAGCAAATGACACACGTTGCAGTTTTGTCACTTGCTGATATGTCGCAACCATCAGTGTTTCACTTATGTTTACATCCTGCTTCTGTTTTCTTTGCTTTGTGTGAGAAATGTAAAACTAAAAATCATCCAGGAAATGGCTAGTTCTCATTAGTTTAGTTTTGAAACACGTTTGTTTCGCAAAAAGTATTTGCAGAACCTTGGCAGAAAAGCAGGAGTTTGATTAATCTCCTGTATTTATTTCATATTCTTTCAGTGCACCAAAACACCACTGAACAGGTTCAGATAACCCAGAGTCAATGCTTTATTATAATCCTCACGTCAGTCTGTTATCTTCTAGCACAAAAGCAGGCGGTATTAACTAAAAAGAAACAATGGCGCCTCTATTCAAACCTTTGGCTGATCTTTATCCTTCCGCATGTCCATCGATACAATCCTCAGAGCTCAGTCGCCACTGCATATAGAGCTAAAGCGCATAGATAAGACTGCTTTGCGTCTCCCCGTGGAGGATTGAAGCTGTGTGTAGAAGCTGCCCTCTCATACAGAAGGAGCAGCTCTCGCCGTACCTACATCCAAACCTTAGTCACTAGTAAAGAAATTGAAAAGCAAATCTCATATCAGTGCAAAAGTCACTGACTCCATCAACAGTGTGCAATGAAATATGAATTAGGCTGTGAAGCAGCCACTGCAATTCATGATCAGCAGAATCATGACCCGGAAAAATCAACCACACGCTGTGAGAACAGGATTTTATTCTGATAAGCTTGTTGGGACATCCATTTTGTCTTCGGGGGATATTTACATGTGGCGGTACACACAGTGCGTGATTATTATTTTGCCTCAGTTGACATGGGAATAAACAGGATGAGAATGAAAAGAATGGTTGAGTTCAATCAGAGACAAGGTTGGCATCTGAAAGATGAACAATAATCACATCCTTCACCTCTGCAGTGCATCATAAAATGTCAAGAGCAAATCTAGGAAAGAAACCAGAGTATGTGCACACACTTAAATCCTTTAAATACACAGGATTGCACCATTTCAAATAGCAGCTATAGGAATGAGTTATTTCAAAAATTAACAGAATAGTATCCATGTAGTTATTAGTGGTAGGAAGGATATTTATTAAAGTGTTTACACTTTAATAAAGTCAGTTTTTAAATAAATAAAACATACAAATGTTGTTTTCCTATGTTTTTGTTCCCTCACAGGCCGGTTCCAGGACCCAAACCAAACACAGTCTCACAGTCCCCTTTCAGAAAATGATCTTCATAGGATCAACTTTAAAGACAGCAGCCAGCCTATTTGCACTATATAAAGGCCTTCATTGGGAGATTTGTAGTTCTTTGGAAAAGCAGGGGACAAATGTACGGTGCTATGGCCAGGACATTCTAGGCCTCGCTTATATAAGCCTGAGTACAATCCAGCCCAGTGTCTGAGGGGACGGGATTTTGCATGGATCAAGATGCAGATTTAGACAAGATGCTTCTTTTGAGGCATCACATTGCCAAAACCTTAATTATTTTATTTTTTGTTTTCTTGTACGAAGTGTTGTTGTTTTTTGCCATCATTGTGTTTACATTTTTTATTACTCTATTATTAATTGTGAGTTAATTTGCCAAAGAATTTGTCTGAATGTCAATCTAATGTGTCCTTTGCTGTATGTATTTTTGCATTTGTTATATAAAATGCACCATTATAGGTTTTTAATAAAAAAAAATGTTGTAGTTGTTTATGAAGCCGCTTTTTTGTTTGTTTTTAATTATAAAGACATTTGAAACTTTATAAAGCACGTCTTGGAGACTAAGATGTTTTTTAATTAATAGGTGACATGTCTAATAGGAAGTGAAGAAGAACAAAAAAACAATGATGGTGACTTTTTTTGAACACACATTTGCAAAATCACTTCACAAGTAGGCAGGCAGGCAGGCATGCTGAGCCAAAGCAGAACTCCAGCTTCAGTTCCTCAGAGAAAAAACAAACAGATAAGAATAACTGAGCATGTAAGGAGCACCGGGAGGAGCTGTGCATCGCACAAACTCGCTCCATAATGGATTCCGCCGAATATAAAATGAAATTTCTACAAGCCATCATCTTATCTCTCCAGAGAGTAATGTATTTGGAGAGCACGAGGCTTCGGAGTGGTCCGGTGGGACTGCTTGCTATGGGCACACACATGAGAGATTTATTGACACAGACATTTTCCAAGCCATTACCAAGACGCCCAAACAGGCCCCAAGGCAGGACACTGTGTTAGTGATGTGATCTAAGTGAAATATGGTCTGTTTGCTGAGATGCTGGATACTAATCATAGGATAAAAGAAGCGTGATTCAGGAATAGGTGCTAAGAAGCATCACTTCATAAAAAGTCAGCATAGCTAAAATGGTTATGAGTGGACGCTATCCAGACAGCTATGAGGGGTCATAAAATGTAAGAGTGTGAAATAAAAGTCAGGCGATGCACAAGATTTTTTGACCTAGGTCTGTATCATCCATTTAAGTGAGGGGTCAGTAAACATAAAGTTTATTATATCTCCAGGCTACAGACAAAGTCATGTTATAAGGTTGAAGTTGAAAATACATTGGTTAGCATTTATTTGTAATCCGTATTGGCAGCTTTATATCCGGGATTTTCAGTTAAATGTCAATTTAAATCCCCCTGCTGCATGTACTAAGTCACTGACTGGACAGTCCTGAAAAAAGTAAACAAGAAATGTCTCACTTTATCTACACAGAGCCACATACAACAAACTGGACAAAATATAATCAGATTCCTCTCACTAAACAAAATGTTTAATTCTGTTTTTAAGTACCATGAATTTTGCATAAAAGCACAAGCAATAAAAGCAAGCTACTGGTGTGTTGACTTATTTATTAAACAGCAAAAGAATCATTTTAGAGCTGGTGATAGCTCCTTTTTCTCTTTCTCTGAGTTATGTGTAATACTTTAACGTATAGAAAAGAAATACTTCACATTATCTGAGAAAAAACACTGAAAAAAAGACACCCCTCAAATCACCTCACCATTTCTCTTCGCCTTGAATATTGAATCTTTTTATCGGTTTCAATGTGCAAGAGAAAGTTTTATGGGATATTTTTTACAGCACAGTTTTATGTCATATCTCTTCCTCTCCATCTGTGTAGTAGGTGTCTTGACACTGATCTGAGACCAGTTGCACTCATTGGAAATGAATCTGCCAAAAAGATATAATATGGCTATAAAAGGGCGGTTCTATAACGGTGCACATTTTAAAGCTTGCATAAAAGCAGAAGGTGTTGTCTGAGTTTTTGGGGAAAGTTCAGCTTCCTGCTGGGTGTTGTGCTCAAAGATGGGCAGCTGGGAGGGATGACTATAGACACAGAGCACCAGGAGGTGCAAACCTTCTGTTCTGATCATCATCTGGTCCGGTTCTGCTTCATAACATAGGTCTGTTTGGGCCACATGCACAGTGTCCTTACTGACATTGAAAGGTCCAGTATCT
Source organism: Tachysurus vachellii (assembly GCF_030014155.1). Lineage (NCBI taxonomy): Eukaryota > Metazoa > Chordata > Actinopteri > Siluriformes > Bagridae > Tachysurus > Tachysurus vachellii. The sequence continues at coordinate 16,665,926 of NC_083466.1, read as the reverse complement.
CACAAAGTAAGCTCTATTAGCTCCATCTCTAGATGATGCATTTTTTTTTATCACTCTTTATATCCATAACTATTTCTTGCACAAACTGCTGAAGGGTATTCCATATTGTACGCTGAATGAAGCTGGATAGAAACAACCTGAGACCAAATAAAAAGTGTGATCACGTTCCTATTAAAGGTACAGTTGGTGAAATTGGTCGAAGTTAAGATAAAAATTTTAACATTTTAAAAACAGCTCCTCTTTTAAGTGCTGCATTCACAACCCACTTGCACTTGAGTATAAGGCAGTCAGTGCAAGTACGAGCTTTCTGAAATGACAAGTGATTGACAGGTAGAGAAAATCTTGATTCTGATTGGTTGGCTGGTTTTGTTTTGTTTTTGTTTTTCTATTTACAGGTCTGGAGTGAATAGAGATGCGTGCGGAAGCTTTTAATCCTACTCTTGCATAAAGATTGAACACTCCCATCTGGTTCTATTCCCAAAATAAGAAGAAATTTGTCATTTAGTCACAGCAGCACTGACCAGACTAGAGCATCTACTGAAGACGAATGGGTGAACACAGTAAACTCATTGCATGGTGCAGTGCAAGCAGATTGCAGTACTCGTATGTGTGCAAAGACTTCATTTGTCCATTGATCTTTATAATGGAACTGATGCATGGAAATTTAACAGAAACCAGATTTTTTTTTCTTAGCCAGTAATTTATTGACAGATTCCACAATGTGAAGAGAAATTACAACATTAGTGCCAAAAATTTTCTGAACCCACTTTTAAGTCTAGGTGCCTTATATAAAAGCCGAAGCAGTGAACAATCTCAGGACTACTGAATATTAAAATTTCAATTAAAATCACTCCCTCAAGCGAGCATGCCATCTATCTGGCAGGGTGTTGAAGTGAAATATGATTTCATCCTTACTGCTTACTAGCTAATCAAAGTGAGAAAGTCATTTTTACATAATCTATGTTTGACTTGTTCTTGTTTCAAACTGTTTCTGCCACACAACATTTTAAAAGTACATGCTTTTGAAAACAATTTTCAGGCACTGTAACTTTCCTGTGACATGGTGAACAGTGGAACTGGTACTAAACCAAAAAAAGTCTTTTGTCAGCAAAATAAAACCCTGCAGCTCACTGATGAGTCCCTCCAATGCATTCATTTTTATTTTTGTCTCAGAAATATAACCTGCGAAGTGGTTGGGCCATTTCCATCACTCTTTGCTGACCTGGCATTTCTAGCTTAGCTCTGTGCATTCTATTGTACTGCATGGTTTTAATTAAATTCAGTTCTCCACTCTCTCTGGTTGCCCTGAGTCAATCTCTCCAGAGTCTGTGGGAGATGGGGTGTGATTAATTACAGAAAAAGAGAGTGGAGGTGTTAAACCAGGTGCCACAGGAGTTTAGAATAGAGCTAGACACCCTGAGCAGTCAGTGTGGTGGAAAATCAAGCCTGAATAACATATCACCTTGTCTCCTTTTCAGTCATTCCCTGCTCTACATGAGGTAGTGAGACAACGTTAGACCATGACTTTAGAGTTTCAAATCCATCTCGAAATGCCAAGTTTGCTGAAATTTCATTGACATAATCATTCTATCAATATGGAAAAAAATCCTGTGAACAAATTACAGATAAGTGTGGCCACATCTACCACATGTAAGTAGATAGAACTTATTCACACAGCTCAGATGTCCGAGGTCTTCATCCACTTCATCCGTGTTAGCATTGTCATGGGTGACACTACGATTCTCTTCAGTCAGTGGCAAAGTATACTCCCATACCTTTAATGTCATTAAGTGTCAATTACCTGGATCGTTTATATCTACACTGACCCAAAACTATCAGATCATTGCAGAAAACAAGCACGGCTAGTTATGCCTAGTGTAAACTGAAAATCTTTCAGAATCGCTGTATTGCTCAAACTGTACATGTAATATCAGATGAAGGCACTCGTACTATGTGACCTTTCACCTGAGGAAATCCCAGAAGAAGCATACCTGAGCCCCAGATACCACTCTTTCATGATAAATAAACACAAGAGCTTTCCATTATATCACTTTGAGTTGCTTAGATGGAGCCTGAGCAACTGGTTGTAGTGCTTATCGTATAGAAAAATAAGAAAAAATGTTCTCAAGATTCATTGCTTGTGAAATCTAAACATGGCTAAAATATTTTAAAGCCACTCTACATGAGCAGGGGTTGTGTATGAAACAAAAATAATGGTATTTGCAACCACTGTACTATTTGATACCAGAAGACTCTGGTACCACTCTGTAGTTAGCACATTACTTAGCCTTTGCTAACCTAGTTCTGACAGTTTAATACTGTTGATGAAGAGAGAAGATCTGAAGTACCAGATATATTGTATATTTAATCTGGGAACTTTGTACTGTCCAATTATTTCTCATTCATATCTTTTGGGATATGTTCAAGTTTATAATTGAACCATATTCTTTACTGTCGGCTGTTGACTGCTACATTGTTAGAAACCAATAAATTAAACCAAACAAAGCAAAGTGATCTAATAGGAGCGAGTATTAGAAACTAATCCTATTGGATTTAAAGCAGGATTCTCAGATTTTTGGTTCTCTACAAAATTGGAAAAACTTTATATTACCTTTTAAATTTTTCACATAATGTAATGAGAAAGAAAAAGTCTCGGTTTCATTTTAAATTGTATTGCATAAGGTACAACAGAACAATAGTCTTCCGTGAAGGAGTTTTATTTGACTTTCATTGCCTATTTCTAAATGGTGAAATGAAAGATAATCCAGGGTGGATAAATGATTTAATTATTGAATTGTGCAACTATTGTCGTACCACAAATGTCACCCACAAATGCTAAAAAGAACAAATGCTAAATGCAAATGCTAAACGCTGCCTATTTGCCAGCTTTTTTTCAGGGAAAAGTTGAATTCTAAGTACCCAGTAGCAACAATCATGGTTTTACAGCATGCTGGGTAGAAGTGTAGAACTGCTATATATTCTCCAGGATAACTGAGTGTTTGTCTTCTGTACCATATATAGGGGATCCTGTACTGTGTATATATATATATATATATATATATATATATATATATATATATATATATATATATATATATATATATATATATAAGCATTTTGATACAAATTAATACTTTTTTAAAGTATAAAAGCAAGACAAATTACAAGACATCACATGACGTTGCAGAATGTCTGTAGACTTACACCAGTCTTTAGTTTTATCCAGAAAGGGTCAGGGTGCTTGTAGGCTTTCATTCCAACCCAGAAGGAAACCTGATTCCTCTTTTGTAATCAGTTCATCTTAGTCTCCAACCAACTCTCAAGTGTGCCTCCAATTTGGCTGTAATGAAACCCTGCAGCCACACTGGCCCTTTCTGGGTAAGATTGAAGACCACTGAATTATATGATAGAATTATATGGGAATTACAAGAGCACAGGACTTCTAAGATTTAAGATGAGAGAACATTGGTCTGCTCTATACACAATGTAAACCTATTTCTCTTTAGAAATAAAGATTCCCAACAATACACTTGGTTATCTACAGAAGCCAGCTTGTTGAACACACTCATGTGTAGACAGCTGCACTTCTGTTGTCTTGATCCTTCAAGTCTGTTGAATGTCATTAAATTTCTGTCGTGATAACAGATTGTGTACAAAGCCAGGAGTCTGCTTTAAGCCATGATACAGACTAATCTTTATAAGGTGGTGTTGCCTGACACTGACACACACTGCTTATATGTCGAACACCTAAACTTCCATATGACTTCCATATGAACCTGCAATGCAGGATGAGAAATGACATCTAACTACAGCTACATGGACAACAGTCGTGGTGCTGGATCTGCTCAGCCGCTGCCTCTAAAGACTCGGAGCTGGATTTCATATTAACTCATATTAAAGACAACACACGTTAATGGTGTATGCTGTGGGCTTGTAGGTGTTTTTATAAACCAGATCCATCTTGCCTCTGTAGACTGCCACTTGAGGCTGAATTCGAGACAGCAGATGGCACTTAGAGCCTCTCAGATTCTTCAGTGAACACAGTAGAGGGGAAAAAAAAGAACAACTAATCACAAAAGAGATTCTTCAAATGAGCAACACAGGAAACAGCTTCAAGTAGTTCTACAGTGTGAGTAATACTACAGCTTTACACATTGTTACCTATCTAACCAGTGACAAACATAGACCAACCTCTCCCCACCCCACACACACACACACACGTTAACCTTTACAGTTATAAGTTGTATCTTAGGGCTTAGGTTTCCAGCAGCTCCTGTTTCTGTTTCATGCTCCAAATATTCATTTCTGTGCTTGCAATCGGATTGAAACTGAAAGTAGGAGTGGCTTAAACCAAGATTTTCTTCAAATTAAATATGAAACCCACCACTATACCAACAGAAACACTGGAGTACACTGAGGGAAAAAACCCAGATGTCGAAATGCCAAAGTAAAACTAAATATCCTGTTAATCAACCTTGAGAGTTTTTTTGTTTGCAAAAATTAGCCTAATTTAAACCACCACAAACTAGACCAGACAGTCACTAATGCACATTCATTTTGGTTCTTTCATTTTAAGCATGCATGAAAGATTGTAGATTCCCAGTGCTCTAGACCTCTAGTTTTAACCCAATACCCTGTGATAATGTCTGTCTAATTTTTCTTTAAAAAAAATAAAAAAAAATAAATAAATCCTTCTGGCTGAATGAGAGTGTGTGTGTGTCCTGCGATGGGTTGGCATTCCTGGATGGAATGCCAACCCATCGCAGGACACACACACACCTTGATGCCCAATGATGCCTGAGATCGTGAGATCGCTCCCCGTGACCCGAGGTAGTTCGGATAAGCGGTAGAAAATGAGTGAGAGAGAAATCCTTCTGGCCGATTCCCCAACTGAGGAGCCATTTATGTTGCACTTTTACTATATTTTCAACAGGCACAAGTTAAACAGGAAATAACATCATCCAAATCTTTCTTAAAAATCATGGGAAAAAGAAAATGTCATTTGTTTTAATGCTTACAGGTTTGTGAGATATTTACAGTATATATTTTCATTTTGAAATGCAGCTGTTTTCTGCAAATAAACCTGGTAAGTAAATGACAAACAAAAATATATAACAAAAATAATAAACTTGTGTTTTAACATCCTACGCTTGCACAGTTACTTCATTCATTTGGGTTTAATTTTGTTTTTCATTTTTACTGCCAAATTCAGTATTCAATAAGACGTGGTACAGCGGTCAGTCTCACAAGGTGCCAAGAGGTTAAACAGTCCTGTCTCTACAGATTGTGTAAATAAGTCATCTATTTTAAAATGGCACCATTACCCAGCTCCTTTAGGTCAGTGAAGCAAACCGCTTCCTCACGGTAATAACACTGCAGATTGGAAATTGCCTAGAATATGTGTGTCACAAATAGATGTTAATGATCATTTTAACAGACCTAAAAAAAAATATCCTGCATGTCCAGTAGAGTGAAGAAAAAGCAAGAAAATTGAAAGAAAATCTCTCTGCTTTTCTCCTTCTAAAGCATTTTCCTGACAGACGTCTCTTACAGAAGAGTCACCTGAGTCCACGTGTGAATAATCACGAGTCACAATGTTAAAGGTGTTTTTTTTATACACCTCATATCACTCATTTCCTTTTAAATGTAGATCATGTATTTTTTTTTTACCTTTTTTAGATTCCTTTATTTTTTACATAATTTCCATATGATACATTTATTTTCATTTGATCTTTTATTTACATTTTCCACATGCAATTCTTCTCCTTGTTTACATTTCAATTCATTTTTTTTCTTTTCCCACATCAGATTGTTTTAAACAATTGAATATGTAGGACATATCCTATCCTGCAGATGTGTTTTTCTCACATGAATAATTCTTGTTGAAATGGATAAAAATGATGAACAGCTTTTTATCATTACATTTTTCTTTTTCTTTCAATAAGGACATACTTCCTAGGGATTAAACAATTATCTGTATGGATTTAGGAAGTAGTTTATGGATTTTTGTCTGCTTTTTCTTACCTACGTATTCCTGATTTCTGCCATCGGAGAGACCCGGGCCATGTAGGATCAATATGTGATGAGCAGAGGATCTGTCAGAGTGAACAGCTTACACATGCCCAAGGTCAATAACAGATGGTGAAACAAAGTAATGATCTCAGTATTCTCATCACAAAACTGCTTTTGGAAAACCTGCTTGTTTGTTCTAAATTGCTTGTGTACTGCTCACCCAGGGAACACCTCCTTCTGGACATGTCTAACTTCACAGATCAACTCACACCGAGAGGTTTTGTTATAAAGAAGGGATCATTATTAAGGTTTGGCTCAGGGCTGTGAAGGGGTGGATGATTTCTGCTGTGTTTCTATAGACTCTCACATATGCTGCAAAGAATACAATTTACATTCATAGTTCCTTCCCATCTGGTTATAACCTCAGCCACTGGTGCACACTAAACCCCGATCCATATTTACGAACAAATGAGGTGTTAAATCATTGCAATGGTAATTAGAAAGTTTCTCTCACATGTGCTTTGCCCCTAGTTCATATTGGTTTGTTACCCAGAACAAATGGCTCATTAAAATGATTGTAATGATTATACGTATCCTTCGGCTCTGTACTGCAGCTCTGGGAATTTAAAACGGAGCAATTGCCGTACAATTGAAATTTAAAGCAACTGTTTTTCCCCCAGATTATCAAGATATCTGATTATCTTTGCTCGTCAATTATTCCTTTTGAAACAAGAAAATGATGGAGATATTTCTAAAGTTTTTACTCTTTTTGATTTCACTGCTATATTTTAGGCAGTAAACTTGAGAGATTTGATCCTGATGCTCGTGACTCACCTTCTGTTGCTGTGGATGGTCCCATATGGAAAAACAAGTTTCTATACAAGACTCCCTGGTAAGTCAGGGAATAATCTCACTGAAATGCTGTAGATCTGCTGTAATCATGAAGACAGTCCTGTGTTCATCCCAGCACTCTGATATTCCCAGCAGGATTCATAGTGAACATTTCACCAACTTTAGTGCTGTTTGACTTTATTCTACTACATCTGTACACTATGCAACGTTACCCAGCAGAGGCTCAGTTCCCTTTTAAGTCTTTTTTTTTTTTCAAATCAAAAGACAAAGTGTAATGATTTTTAAGGTAATTACTGTATGGACACTATTTTCTTTAAGAAACTATAAAAATAAAAGTGTTCTGAAAAGAGAAAATTCTCTTATCTTAGCTTTATTTTAGTGATGTATGTTTTGTGTGTGCACTTCAGGTGTTCCACAGGCTTGAACATTTGAGCTCTAAATCTACATGTGGATTTTTGTAAGGCTGCTTTGTAACAATCTGATGATGAAGCACACAAATAAAACTGAATTGAACTGCTATGATCTGGACTGACTGCACATGGATGTTGCACTTGAACAAGGCGTGCAAAGCACACGGCCGCTGATGTTTCAGAGAAAGAACAGAGGCTCTGACTGTGGGTTTACTTTCTGTGAAACAGACCGGTTCTGCCCTAGTGATTTCTCTATGGTTCCTGCAGCACAGCTATGAATATCTGTAACTGAAGCTAACAATTAGGTAATTGCTGTATTTGGTTCACTGTGTTAGAATGCAGGGCTGAAGAAGAGAAAAAAATTAAAAAATACAAAATAACGGTCCATTTACTTACGTAGCAATTTGGATATTATTCCAATCTTTAGTAAATGTTTATCTGCATCTCATTTTTGCTCTTGAGCTTGCTTTAGCTTATCATAGCACTCTAATGACTATGGGTTTATCTGCAGACTGTCACTGCTACTCTATGCAAGAGTAATTACCTGTGGAGAATCAATTAACTTTGCATTGTTATGGGGCCCAGATTACAGCCATAATTAATTTCCAGAGTAAACATCCACCAAAGAAAACAACTTTACCAGCACCTCCTCAGTACTGAAGTTGGTTTCCCTGTCAAAATAAACCTTTTGCATATCATACATCATTTTGAAGTGAGGCAATGATTAGGCACTAGCAGACTCACATTAAAAGCTTTACATTTCCTTTTAATTTTCATACATCGTATTTAATATTTGCACTTGACCGCTGACCGCTCACAGCGGACCACAACGAAAATCTCAAGTATACCCTCAAGCAGCTGTACAAGGATTCACAATCATGTGAAGGATCCAACTGCACCGGTTCCTTTAACATGATGATAAAACACTGAAGAGGTTCTGGCTTGTGTTACAGAGGATTTTAACTTTAGGAGATGTTGGAGTCTTGCGCAGGTGTTTGAAAGGAGCAGCGCCGGTGTCCGGACATGGGCAGCTCCAGCAGAGTCTGGACGGTGTGAGCGATGCGGCTCAGTCCTTCGTCTTCTAGGATGAGCTGAGCTGGACACAGAGAGTCCTAGTGGGGTTTGGAGGACAGTTCAAACAGGTTAGAAATAAGCATGTGGAAAACTTGTCATGAAACACCAAGACTAAACATGCGCATACAGATTAGTTCAGACAACACCACAATAGATGAGGATTTGTATTTCATATTCTTTGTTTCTCAGCTCCAGTCCTGAGAGACTTACACTTCAGAGTTTGAGTTTTTTTTTTTTTTAATTCCCCTTCCCTCCCCCATCAGCATTCTCCCCTACGGCTCACACACACCAGATTGAGTTCAGGCGGTGCTTTATGGATAGCCGGAGAGCTCTACAGGACACAGTAGTGCAGGACTGGAACTGAAAGACACTTTAATCAGGTCACAGGTTTTGTGCAGAAAGGACACAGAAAGCAGCAGTACCAGCATGTACACTACCCAATACTTCACACTCTCCCATTTAAACTTCCACAAGTAAGCTTTCCCCACAAGCTTTAACAGCCATGCATTTTTTTTTTTTGCAGCAGCAAGAAACAAACAACAGTGCTGTTTTCCCAATCAGTGTAACCTTAGATGCTGAATATTTATATATTTATACTCGCTCATGCACAATCCATTATTTCCTTCACCTCACAGTAAGGACAGATTTCACACTTACCTTGATAGTAAGCAAACACAATGGCAAGAGACTTAAAAGCTATCAACAGACACCTGAGGGAAGATGATTGGCTTGAGAAAGAAAAACAAAAACACAAAAGACAACATACGAGAAAACAGACAAAGAAGCAGCACAGATAATAGGATCTGTTTTTTTCTTCTTTAATAATTACAGCCAAAAAAAAAAAAGAATCTGAATCTATATAAACTTACAATTGACCTCCTTAAATACATGAGGGATATAAATATTACAAAATACATCTCGCTTCTTAACAATTTCTTTAAAAGTTCAAAATTCAACTCCAGTGAGTTTGGTGCTTTCGTAACTCGCTTCACCCTAAGAGACATTTTGGTTGAAACATTATTGCAGATCTTGCTCCAACAAAAAACTGAAAGTGGTTGGGAAAAAAAAAAAAGAAAGAAAAACGAAGAGGACAGCATTTGTGGGTAGATCTTCAACATCCCTGCTCTGAATAAGCAACATGGCTTTTGGTTACAGCAAGCCCTTCAGGCAATTTCATTTGTGTGGACTGAAAATGTGCTAAAAATAATGATTTTAGTTTTAGGGAACTTTGAGAATCCATGCGTACTGTAGGTTTGAGTTAAAAAAAAAAAAGCTCACTTTAAATGTATGAAGATGTTACAAGGCATCAGTGGGAAGAATTCGACAAATTGGATAAGTGAAAATGAACCCATTTGCTGAACATTCTTTATTTTATTTCTCCCCTCACATTTTCTATACTATCAGCCCACCCTTGTGCTTCTCCTCTCCTCCTTCTCTTTCACTCCATTCTCTCCCATGTGCCCTTATCACTCTCTCCAGATGAGCGTCTGCTCGTTAGTCAACTGTCTGCAAAGCTGCTAAATCACATTAAGTATGCAGGGAACACAAAAGCAACAGCAGCAGACAGTACTGAGGAAACATGGGTACTCATGGGCCTAAAACCAACATTACCGAGGCATTTAAAATGAAGCTTAAGATGCTTTTAATGGGATGTTCCACTGAGAAGAATTTCCAGCGTCCGTTAACGCTCACTGTTTTTGTTTGTGTGTTTATATATATATGCACACACACACACACACACACACACACACACACACACACACACACACACACACACACACATACTTACATACATACATACAAACACACAAATGACAGGAACTGATTTTAACTGATGCATTTGACATGGAGCTCAGTATTTCCAGACTAGTAAATACTCTGTGTTAAATTACATATTACATGAGAGACCGGATAAGGATTGCTCAACGAGGCCGCGTTTCCCCAACACTACTGCTTGACAAAGGAATGCATGAATAAATAAACAATAACTTAATTATACATAGCAAGCAGACCAAAACAGTACACATACATACAACATCAGAACTCTGAAACATTACTTCGGTACCATAAGACATATCATTGAGTGCAGGTGTGCAATACTACTGCCCCCTGGTGGTCACAGTCAGCAGAACAAAACAAAAACAAACAACATGCATTTCGTTCCAGTCCCTCAAACCTCAGTATTTGTAAGAAATCTCTGGATTGAATTTCTCTGAACAAATGGGAACAGGAGCTTTAATACTCATTAAAGCCCCTGAGACTGGAACAGACACGGTGGCGTTTGTAACAGTAGCTTCAGTCAAGACATTGCAGGCACTTACATTTGCAAGCACTGAGACAAAGTGGTTAAAAATTTAAAGCCCTTTGAACAAGATGTGAGCGGATTTTACATTTTGTGCCGGTGGCTAAATAAACCGTTATAAAACACTCTCTTCCCCAAAAGGACACACACAAACCCTACAGCATCCTCAAAGCTCAATCCCATGTGTAAGCTAAGGCAAAGCGGTGGCGAAGCCCTTTGGGAAGTGGTTACTAAGAACAGATAAATACCACTTTTAAAACAGACTCGTTCTGATTAAGATCATCTTGCTGTGATGGGCAGCATAGAGTTAAGGGTTTTAATAAGCTCCCCAGACGAAAAAAAAAAACCCTCATCCATCAATAGCAGCACAAAGACGAAGGTAACTCATCTTTAAATCATGGTCAGTTTGCTGGCCAGATTCAGTGGGCTTGGTGCTTCAGGTTTAAGCAGAACCCAAGTCTGACACTCACTGGAACAAATCAACAAACATGTTATCGCACACAAAAATCTCCTCAATCCCTTAGACGCAGGAGCCAACAATGCTAACAAGAAAATCTTAGCAGGCAGAGAGAAAAAAATTGGAATTTTTCCACAAAAGTTCCTAACATATGTCACGTCACATACGATGTGTTCGTGATTGCAGCATGTAAGCGATAAAGTTTCACTACTGACAGGAAAGAATAACTTGTCTGCTCTTTTTTGCTGTTTCTTTTAGCTCACACTACCGAGATGAAGTAAATGTGCAGTAAAAGCCTACTTTCCTGTTTAGCGGATTTGCATTTTTGCTCACATTTTGTCAGGCCACTGCTTTAACACACGGTCAAAAATCTTATATGCTAGAGCTAAACCTTGGATGTAGGGATCTCTGCACAGCACATCTGGCAATAGGTTCACAAAGAAGCGAGTTACAAATTAAAATCCCAGTGATGCCACAACCATCCACACCCAAGAGTACCAGAGAGTAACCTGTCCTAACCTGGTGTCTAGGTGGGTGGGATGGTGTGTCTCTAAAGGCTGTCAATCAAGAGCGACACTGGCCAATCTTTCGTCTGATGTGTTCAGCTGCATCGTGTTATAGCATGAGCAGCAGTTCAAAAAAAATACAGCAGCTGACTTTATGTGTCTCAGAGAACGCATGAACACTTTTGGGACTGTTTGGAACAGCAGGTAAAATATTAACATAGTCTAAAAAAAAAGTCTAGCTGAGTTGTACCCAGTAAGTGCAGGGGGGTCTAACACTGACAGAAGGTTCTGCTGGCTTCCACACCTAACAGGACTGGCGCTGTTATGAAGGTGAAATGAGTCGTAGCCAAGTAATATAAAAAAAAAATGACAGATGAGGCTAATGTTTTTGTCTGGGCAGCTTATACATAAAATGCTTTTGTCATTCAGAATAAAAAAAAAAAAAAAAAAAAAAAGACTGCAATCCCACAAGGTCTCTCTGTCCATAAACTTGTAGCAATATTAAGAATTTTTTTCTATACATTTCTGCTTAAAACAGATACAGCATAAAAACACCACTGTATTAGTTCTGCATCTATTCACTGCAGCTTACAGAATGTAACAGAACAATGTAGTGTATAAGTGTGTGTGTGTGTGTGTGTGTGTGTGTGTGTGTGTGTGCGCGTGTAGTTGCCTGGCTGTCTGGGTGGCAGTGCGACTAGCTCTACTTACGGAGCTTATCTCCATCTAGGCAGCGTATGCATCGAGTGCCGTAGCATGGAAGTACACTGCTGCTAAGCCTTATTAATTATATGGAAGCGCACACATTGATTAGATCAGACACATGCTCTCATGTAAACACACACACATATGCGCTTTATGCAGTAAGGTGGTGGTAGAGCAGGTAGAGCAGGCCCATGACAAGGCAGTAGAAGAGCAGGAAGCCGGTGGGGACGAGGGAGAAGGGAGAGAGAGAGGGAGTATGTGCTTTCATCTCCTCCTTCAACTCCGCTCCTCCTATCGACAAGAGTGAATCCACACAGCGCTGCACTGCACGCAGCTTACTGCAGAGGATATCAGACGCTAGACACACCTCCGTCTGAGGGAGAGACAGACATACAGAGAGATACAGAGAGGTCGAGAGCAAGAATGAGGCAGCAAATCAAAAGTACAGAAAAAAAAAGTATTAAAGCAGAAAGTAGGGAAAAAAAAAGTATAAATAAGAATCGAAAAGGTAAGAAAAAAGAGAAGCAGAAAGCAGAAAGAATTCAGTAAAATATCGACAATTAAAGAACGTATTAAGAAAAGCACACTTAAGGCAGCACAGACAAGGAAATACATTTCTGATAAAGTCACGTACCTCAGGAACGCCCAGCTTTCGGCAGGCAGTGAGGAAGTTTTCCACGTTGAGACGGCACTTAGCGGCGCTCAGTTTTGGCTGAACAGATTAAACCGAACAAAGTTTGCAAAAACAAAGTCATGAGTGGTTTTGCCTCATGAGCGCTCAAGTACGCTGAAAAAGGAGATCGAGATCACCGAGGACTCACCACAGCAGGGGAGGGGATGTGGATGATTGACACCGACCGAGTGCGTACGTGATTGGCTAGCTGGCAGAGGATGATGCCGTTGGATAACGATTCACCGAGATCGTCTGGGAGGGTGATCTTCAGGGAAGACTCCAGAGACTGACAGATGGAGAGAGGGAGAGAAGAGAGAGATGTTGGATGATGCTGTCAGTGCCAAAAACGAAAGCGTGAGGAATGTGACGACCTTGAGAAGTCGACGGATGCTTAATAAAGTGACTCACTGTATGGAAGGAATTCTTACCCAAGAGAAAATGCAGTGAGGATGCACATGTTTACTACTAGACATTGCATTAACATTGTTATTCTTACTGCTGAATATGTATGAATGTGCAAATCAGTCACATTATTTTATGTTCTTAACATTTAACTGTATTTAAATTTATGTAAACATACCAATATACACAATGGGTTAATCACCATTGCTTCTAGTTAACATGACATAATCTGGGATTAATATCTTTTAGGTTGACGAATCGTCTTCTAATATTTTTGTCGTTAATCCGTATATTTTTACTGACATCCTTAAATGAGCTCGTTTGTAACACTCATTAAATCTGCATGGACATGTGGTGAAATAGTTTGCATTAAACTCAAGAAAAATAAGATTTTCCCAAAAGGAATTAGCCTAAGCATTTAAAAAAACTATTTTGAGTTCAACCATTCATTGTGAATTGTTTTCATTTGAACAATTAGGAAGCGTTTAAAACTAAAATGTTCTACGTCATTGTTCGCCGCGATCTCAGTCATACACAGGATCTACAGGAGACACAACTGTACCGACGTGTTCACAAAGTGTTCACGTGTCGTGCTGAAGTAGAGAGTGAATACACAGGGAGCTGGGTGGGAGAAGAGAAGCAGTACAACTGGAAAACCACTAAACAGAGACATGTGAAAAACATAATCTTTACCTTACGTAACTGGGAGATTTCTGCTCTTTCCTCTCGTGGCGATTTGAGCGTGGATCGGGACTCACTGCGACCTGACTCAGCCAGAGAATTCAAGGGTCCTAACACACACACACACACACACACACACACACACACACAATATTGTAGAACCGTCTATACAGGGTATTTCCACAGACTGCTAATTAAATTCAGATACTGAAACACATTTGGTTGATCATTTGGACCCAATCCTAACAATGTACACATTTTTTGGTATCTCTCCTACCTATAATTTTAAGGAGACCTCTTCAGGTATTACTCTGGTCATGTAATTCTCAGCACACAGCTGTGACACTAACATAGTAGTATCATGGTTATGGGTGTTGTTTTTAAACCCTGCACACTTCCTGACTGCTTCACTAGACATGTCTACCTGGTTGCGTAAGTGCATACACAAACAGAGCTCAATGATTTCCACACACAATTTTGTTAAATTGTCCTCTAGTCCTTCATCAACGGTTATTCCATACTTTCCAATAAGAGGTTTATTCCTCTTCTCCCATTCAATTCAATTCAAATGTATTTGTATAGCGCTCTTAAAAATAGACATTGTCTCAAAGCAGCTTTACAAAACAAACATAGTACAAAACGTTTCATATTATACAAAGATTAATACTATAGAAAAGTTCAAGATTAATATCAGACTTATATTTAAATGTGTTTGTATTTATCCCCAATGAGCAAACCTGAACAGTTTGTTAACACACAATAATGACACACAATACTTTTTATGCATTTATACTTATGTTCAATGGCATGAACCATCCAAGAAGTTTATAACAGCTATAAACACTTTTTTTTCTCACCAGTGACTTTTTTAGGAAAAAAAAAGCCTATAAATTTCAATTTACATCTTAAGTTGAAGAACCCAGACACCTAAGCCTCATTCTAAAAATGCTAAACAAACACCGCCACAGAGACAACTTTACTCTAGAAACAAATTACACTTTTAAAAAAAAAGAGTATCAGGACTGCTGACAAAACAGAACTGAGAATTTAATATAATTAGCATTACTTATTTATAAAAAAAAGCATTTTATTTTAAAATCACTAAAATCCTATAAAAGAAAACTATATATACACGCGTGCATTCAAAGTGAGATGTTATTGTGTTAGAAAAGACGTGTTGCTGTGGTAGTACTTGAATATTGCTCAAGCCTTTGCTGTGTGTACCTGAAGTCTTGACATTGCAGCGTGAAGAGGTGCGGAAGAGGAAGCTGTTGGGTTTGGGAGCAGCGCCAGTCGGAGAACACGGCTTAGTAGAACAGGGCGCATCTGTAAATACAGATATATAAAAGATAAATAAATAAATAAAAAGACAAGGCAACACTACATTAAATCTCCTACTATATCAACCAATAAATAAAAATTTGCACAGCAATATTCAGAGAAAATGTAATTATGTAAAAACGTGTGCTGTACAGTACCTGTACGGCTTGTTGATCGTGGCAGGAATACTGGAGGACTCTGATCCACGGTCTGAAAGGAGGACACAGAGTGCACATTTGTACACAGCATTAAGTGAAAACAATTAAGTAACTGATTAGGAGATACACAAAACAAACAAACAAAAAAAAAAAAACAGGGAGAACTATTAAGACTCACCACTGATCTTTGGCGGAGGCCGTTAACAGCAGCACTGGAGTCTGTAGAGTCACCACTAGAGGGAGACAGAGAAGGTCAGAATAGTAGGAGAGTAACACCACCCCTGTCTGCTAGTACACAGGATGGACCCAAACTTTCACCTAGATTTCGTTTTAGCATTTAAACTTGTGTTTATAAGCCTTAGATAAAGTCCCAGAAGTCAGTGACTGCGATCCATGACGAACATGCTACAAGACACGCTAGAAATCAACAGTGACAGCAAACACCGCAGCACCACAACGCAGGCCCCGGCCATCTTACCACGAGACGCTTCCTGTTCCTGCCTGTTTGGCTGTTGCTGCTGACTGACTTCCTGTTTTCACTGCTGTCTTCTGCAAACTGTAAGAAAACAGCAAAAAGGCAAAACTGAGCAAATAAATAAATAAAAGTAAAAGAAGTATTCAAGTGTACTCCCTATCATGAATCTAAATGTACTTTACTTTTATTCCCATTACTGAAAAGACTAATTCAGTAATACTGTGGCGTTTCATCAACCAGTGGAGTCCTGTACAGCTCAGGCTATTGCGACATTAGGAAACGATATGAAATGATATTTCATATAATGTATCTTCCTGTTCGTTCCAAACCCTTACTCTCTAGTGTCCTGAAGGTTTGTCTTCTCAGTTTTAGATTTCTGCCACCTCCCAGTGTTATGTACACTCACCGCTCTCGCTGTTGCTGCTGCGCACGCTCCCTCTCCTGCCAGAGCTGCAGAGTGCCAGGCCTCTTCTTCTCCTCTAGCGTGGGACTGGACGGAGAGCCTGCATCGGCCGAGTCACTGCCAACACTCCTCCTGCAGAGAGAAGAATTACATCCTCAATAGAAATGCTAGAACGTCCTGTCAGGGTTTCAGGGTTTTGAGTCTTGTGACTGAAACTAAAAATCTCAAGCCGAGTTGAATGTAAAAGTAAAAGGCCATAACTGTATTCACTCTAAGGTGACTAAACCATCTTCTTTACTGAGATATGGTAATGCTAATACTCTTCACCAGTGTATGTTTTACTAATAATGCACATTACTCTAGACTGCTGGCAGAGAAAGAAGCAACAATTTCTTGAATTTCCACTGGGATGTACAGTATGTATGTATATACATGTATATACAGTATGTATGTATGTATGTATGTATGTATGTATGTATGTATGTATGTATGTATGATTACTGCTACTCTTGTTCGCAATCAAGAAATCACTTAAATAAGACCTGACTGACAAAGTGAAGTAGACCAAAAGATCCTCAAAAGCTACACATTGAGATCCAAAGAAATTCAGGAACAAATGAAAAAGAAAGTAATTGAGATCTATCAGTCTGGAAAAGGTTATAAAGCCTTTTCTAAAGCTTTGGGACTCCAGCAAACCACAGTGAGAGCCATTATCCACAAAGGGCGGAGTGACCGGCCGACCGAAATTACCCCAAGAGCGCAGCGACGACTCATCCAAGATGTCACAAAAGACCCCACAACGACATCCAAAGAACTGCAGACCTCACTTGCCTCAGTTAAGGTCAGTGTTCATGACTCCACCATAAGAAAGACACTGGGCAATAACGGCCTGCATGGCAGAGTTCCAACATGAAAACCGCTGCTGAGCAAAAAGAACATAAAGGTTCGTCTCAGATTTGCCAGAAAACATCTTAATGATCCCCAAGACTTTTGGGAAAATACTCTGTGGACTGACGGGACAAGAGTTGAACTTTTTGGAAGGTGTGTGTACCATTACACTTGACGTAAAAGTAACACTGCATTTCAGAAAAAGAACAACAACATACCAACAGTAAACTATGGTGGTGGTAGTTTGATGGTCAGTTTTGCTGCTTCAGGACCTGGAAGACTTGTTATTTATCCTGTGATAAATGGAACCATGAATTCTGCTGTCTACCAAAAAATCCTGAAAGACAATGTGCTTTATCTGTTTATGACCTCAAACTGAAGCGAACTTGGGTTCTGCAGCAGGACAATGATCCAAAACACACCAGCAAGTCCACGTCTGAATGGCTGAAGGAAAAACAATATAAAGACTTTGGAGTAGCCTAGTCAAAGTCGTGAGCTGAATCCCAAAGTCGTGAGCTGAATCCTATTGAGATGCTGTGGCATGACCTTAAAAAGGTGGTTTATGTTCGAAAACCAGCAATTCTCAAAGATGAGTGGACCAAAATTCCTCCAGAGCGCTGTAACAGTGACTCATTGCAAGTTATCGCAGACGCTTGATTGCAGTTCTTGCTGCTAAGGGTGGACCAGCCAGTTATTAGGTTATGTAGGTTTGGAATTTGTTTTCTCTTAATAATAAAAACCGCCATTTAAACACTGCATGTTGTGTTTACTTGCGTTATCGTTGTCTAATATTTACATTTGTTTGATGATCTGAAACATTAAAGTGTGACAAACATGCAAAAAAATAAAAAACTCAGAAAGGGGGCCACTGTATGAATGTAAATACAGTATGTATGTACAGTATGCACTGTATGTACTGTAGGTATACACAGTATGTATGTATGTATGTATCCATCTGACAGGTTGACAAACAATTCTACATTTTTTTATATTGTTTATAATTTTAAATTCAAAAAATAATAAAGACAAAACAGTAACAACAAACTTGAAACGCTAAGCTAAAAAAAGGAATGAAAATTTAAAATAAGTAATCAAATAAATGATACAAGAAATATAACTCTACAGAAAAGCTAAGAAGTTATATTAAGCTGCTTTTTAAAACTGAAGTATGATCTGTAAAATGAAGCTCAAGTTCCCCCAGATGATAAACCAAACGACACAGAACTACAGGAGACTACACAGACGTACATAAAGTGCACATTTTGAGGCACGGTTCTACGATATGAACTAAAACTCCTGTGTTTGATCATCTTAGACACTGCTGTGGAGCAAACCGGGCTAGACAAACTGCCGGCCCGGAGGAGTATGTAAAAACACAGCTCGTGTCTGTTTATGTGCACATGTATGAGGATGAGACAGTAGACTGGCTTTCACAGTCAGACAGCCCTGCATTGTGGGAGGACACTAATATAAAAAAAAAAAATCACCGTTGACTTTTCCCAGCTCCTCAAACACACACAGAGAGCCTGACCTTGTCAAATATGAAAGGGAGGTTTGGAGACAACGTGAAAGTAGGGCACACAAAGTGGCAAAAATGGAAGGAAAATTGACTTTGTCAGTACTGGTTTAAGGATATTTACTATATACAGGAATACACAGTAATAAGGTAATACACGGTAACTATCCATGTTTTAAAACAAAAAGCCAGGTTTAGGTTTAATTTTCTTACACAATGGGATTTATTATGGTGTATTGTGAATTCATGAGGATGAGCTCATGCTTCCACTGCTGTGTGTAAACAATGTTACCTGCTTCCAAGTGAATCAGGGCTCTGTGAGGGCGTGGACTTGCTTTCAGTCTTCTCCTGAAAGGCACAAAGCAGAAGAACAAATAAGACAACGAGCAGCAATATTCACTCTAATGTAACGACACGAGTGCATGCGAGACATACGGCAGTTAGTTCACAAACACTTTTGATAACCGCGTAAAATATTAAGTGGAAAAAAAAAAAGCATGAATGATTAATGTGTCTTCTTGCCTGTACAAGTGATGCCTGCGGAGGACTGGGAGTGTCTGGTTTGCAGCTTTCCTCATCTTCTTCTGTCAAACTGTTGTCTATGAAATCCACCTGCTCCACGTCTCCGTTCACTACGGATCGGGTTAAGGAAAAGAAAGGAGAGACATAGAGAATGAGGTGTAATTTAAATGCGCATGCCCCGAGAGCCGTTGAAGTGTGAGATGTTTCGTACCTTTGGGTGTATCCGGCAACATGTTCTTCTCGTCTTCTTCCCTGTGCAGCTCACGGCAAATTTCAGTTAATCGCAAAGATCTGTCTGAAAAATCATCAGCCGACTGGAAAGAGACCGGCAGGATGTTAAAATGTGCACATGGTGCGAGACAAAAAACAGATTTACATGCAATTGACATTTAATTGGTTTCATGCTGCTTCCTCTTACCTCATTTCCAGACCATCTCTTGCTGCCACTGTCTACACTGTTGAAGCCTGAGTCCAGGCCTCCATACTGACCAGCAAAAAGCTCATGATCTGAAAGACTGCACACACACAGAGAGAGAGGGAGAGAGAGGGAGAGAGAGAGAGAAAGAAAGAATGAGAGAGAGAGAGAGAGAGGTAACTTGAATCAGTTCTCAATTTCGCATTGTTTTTCTAAACACAAATTCACTCATCCTTTTACTTTAGCTATTAAAACCACCCAGAGCATTAAATTGTTTTATTTACTTGACACCAATTTTCCCCTCTGATTTGTGGAAATCAAATAATTCTATAATGTTATGTGCACTGTGTAAAACACACTTACACTGCACACACTTATTCAGTACTGTTCACGAACATGAAGCGATTTAGGTTCTCTTAAGTAGAGAGCAAATAAGCTTGGCTCCGTCAATCAAAAGACTTCGAAGAAAATACTTCTGTTATTAACTTGTTCTTTCCCTGACATCACCAAAACCTCTCATGTTCACATGTGTTTTTTCCCCCTCCCACTCATCCTTTCATCCTTGGCCTCACCAGCTGCTGAAGCCGCTGGGCCGCAGAGCTCTCTCCAGCTGGTCCTGGCTCCTTTTACATGCCTCCATGTTTAGATACTTGAAAATGTGGAACTTCCCTTTGGAGCAGATCTGCGCTGGGGGCATCTGCAGAGGGTTGTTATCCAGTGAGATGACCTGAAGATGCCGTAAGTGTCGATAGCACACGGGAACGTGGGAAATTCTGTTACAGGACACATCCAGACGAACTAACGGCAACTCTGCCAGTTCTGTAGAAGGAGGGTAGAAATAAAATGGTCACACACAGTAATTCTAGTGCTTTTGGAAATGACTTATTTCTTTTACATTACTGTGTACATTACATTACACTGACAATCACAGACATTTTTAGAGCTGGTATCCAACATCATGGTTGTGTAGAGATGTCTCTAGCTTGCACGTGTGTGACATTCTCAGAAATTTACATTTGTTGCATTTGGCAGACGCTCTTATCCAGAGTGACTTACATTTCAATTACATAACTGAGCAGATGAGGGTAAAGAGTCCAGCGGTGGCAGTGTGGTGGTCCTGGGATCGATCTGTGCGTTTTTGTGTGTGTGTGTGTGTGTGTGTGTGTGATGAACTAACCCTCTGGCAGAGTCGTAAGCTGATTTCTTCTCAAGTTCAGATCCCGTAAACCCTCCAGCTGACCCAGTTCCACCGGCAAACACTGCAGCTCATTACAGCTAACATCCTGCAAGCAGAATATCAGAGCCACTGCCTGGATGAACTCACATACATATTTTTAGGAATCCTAGAGCCATTAAGAGTTTGTACAATTAACAGCAATTGGTTAAGTTCGACATGTGCTATGAATAAAATTGTCCCTTGTCTCAGTTGCCATTTGTTTTGTAGCAACAGATGATATTAACTTCTTATTAAAAAAGTAAAAAAAAAAATATATTTGAAGACAAATAATAAACATAGCAGAGAGAGAATCAGCATGGTTGGGTAAGATCAGGACGGGGGACGAGGAGCAAGAGAAAGCTGACACAGTGTTGCGCGCTGTACGTACCAGTTGCCGGAGATTTACAAGTCTGTGTATGGAAGCAGGAAGGACTGGTAGCTTGTTGTTGCTGATGTTGAGCACTCGTAACAGCGGGAGCTCACATATTGACAGAGACAAACTGGACAGCTGGTTTCGACTGAAACACACACAATGTCCATGATCATGACTAAATGTTAAACAGATAATAAGCATGTTTATTTAAAGACCTGTCCCACATTTCCTCTAACCTCAACCTCTAACCTTATATCACCATTCTTCTTCTAATACATCGTTGTTTCCATAGTATCAACCTATTCAAAGTTTCCAAAAAACATTTTGGAAATAAAATAAATACAGACGACCCAAACATTCTGTAAGGAGTCTCCAGAGTCAGAGCTACGTAGCTGTTTATGAAGTTTCTCTAATCGTGATGTAACCGCTCCAGAGTTGACCCACAAATGACCAAACCCCGCCAACTTTTCCTTCCCACTTTGATTCCATGTTCCACCCATGAGTCAGATCTCCCCATCACATGACAGCTGCTACCTCAGTAGTTTGAACGCTATCAAGTTCTTCGCCTGAGATGTGTCAGAGCAACTGCTCATGTACCATCACCAGGCAGTGTAACAGACCCTGAGGAGTGCGCTGGCTGCCCTCTTCCACATACAGGAACTTACAAGTGCCCGTAATTGGTGTCAGATTCAATCCCAAACATTTTATATATCATATATGATACTATGAGAATTAAAGCCCTGTGGATAGGAGTGCTTAATAGCCAGCGTTTTAACAGGAAAGACTATGAAGCCTGTGTGTCACATATCATGTGTGTGTGTGTGTACCTGAGGTTGAGGTAGGTGAGAGCCTGTAGCTGGCAGAGGGTGGAGGGGACGGAGCGCACACAGTTGTGATAGATGCTGAGCGTCTCCAGAGAGATGAACTGGCACAACTCCTCTGGCACCTCACACAGCCGGTTCTTTGAGAGATCTGACAAACACAAAGATAATTAACAAAACAAAAACAAAAAAAAAGACGACAACAGAACAAAACGAGACTTAATTATCCGCATTGGCACCAAGAAACATTACAAATAAATAAACAAAATGTGTAAGAAATCGTAAATGTAATACCAGATATGACATTAGCATTGAGTGACAAAAAGCTACAATGAAAACAAAACAGTGACATTACAGCTACTACTTCAACAATGTATGAACATATAGAACAGCTTCAGCTAATCATTAGAGACTCATTAATAAACATTACCTGCAAAGAGTCTTTACACTTTACAACAGACAACAAGCATTTACATTAACTAGCTATGCTTCTGAAAAGTGGCTTGTAGATACACGCGTGTGTGTGTGTGTGTGTGTGTGTGTGCGCGCTTGTGTTTCCCTGTTCACGCTTTGTCTCTCGCCACTTATTGGAGTGCAGAAACAAGGAGAGCTACCAGAAACCAGCTAGAAAAGAAATGCACTGAATCCAGACTGGTGCAATCAATAATGTTTCAGTAATTGTGGAAATGTGTTGAATAAATACAATTACACTTGAGCAGAAGAACAGCAGTAACAACCTGTGAGAAAAACTGGTCACACTGCTGTAAAAAAAATGCGGGTTTTAATTGTTAGTCAGTAATTTGCAAACTGTACAGAAGTTGGAAAGCTGAGCCGCAATGTTGATTATGTGAACTGATGAGTATATTATGTGTCCTGTTCCACATTCAGCCACTCAGAAACAAACATCTTAATGCAGTCATGGAATGCGTCTGCCTCCCTGTCTGCCCTGTCTGTCTGTCTGCCCTGTCTGTCTGTCTGCCCTGTCTGTCTGTCTGCCTGCCCTGTCTGCCTGTCTGTCTGTCTGTCCTGTCCGCCCTGTCTGTCTGTCCGCCCTGTCTGTCTGTCCGCCCTGTCTGTCTGTCTGCCCGCCCTGTCTGTCTGTCTGCCCGCCCTGTCTGTCTGTCCGCCCTGTCTGTCTGTCCGCCCGCCCTGTCTGTCTGTCTGTCCGCCCTTTCTGTCTGTCTGTCTGTCTGTCTGCCCGCCCTGTCTGTCTGTCCGCCCTGTCTGCCCGCCCTGTCTGTCTGTCTGTCTGTCTGTCTGCCCGCCCTGTCTGTCTGTCTGCCCGCCCTGTCTGTCTGTCTGTCCGCCCTGTCTGTCTGTCTGTCTGCCCGCCCTGTCTGTCTGTCCGCCCGCCCTGTCTGTCTGTCCGCCCGCCCTGTCTGTCTGTCCGCCCGCCCTGTCTGTTTGCCCACCCACCCTGTCTGTCTGTCTGTCTGCCCGCCCTGTCTGTCTGTCTGTCTGTCTGCCCGCCCCGTCTGTCTGTCTGTCTGTCTGCCCGCCCCGTCTGTCTGTCTGTCTGTCTGCCAGCCCCGTCTGTCTGTCTGTCTGTCTGCCAGCCCCGTCTGTCTGTCTGTCTGCCCGCCCCGTCTGTCTGTCTGTCTGCCCGCCCCGTCTGTCTGTCTGCCCGCCCCGTCTGTCTGTCTGTCTGCCCGCCCCGTCTGTCTGTCTGCCCGCCCCGTCTGTCTGTCTGTCTGCCCGCCCCGTCTGTCTGTCTGCCCTGTCTGTCTGCCCTGTCTGTCTGTCTGCCCATTCACCTACAGCATCTGTCCATCCCCGTTTGTCCGTCCGGCCGTCCGCCAATCCATCTGTCTGTCTATCTATTTGTCTCTGTCCGCCCATCCATCTATCCGTCTATCTATCGTCCATCCGTCATCTTTAAACGTGATGTCTGAAAGATGATCTACACAAATTTTATTGAATAAATATTTTAGGATTGACCCAATTTGGTACCAAGTTTTCTCTTCTTCTTCATGGAACACAAGAACATTTGGATTACACTGCGTCACTGATGTAAGTAAAGTTTTAGGTGTTTAAGGTTCCTTGACTTCTTTGTGTTTTCATTTTTCATTTAGTACCAAATCTATGATGTAAAATGGGCACTGACTTTCCAAACAGTGCGCTCACTTCAAAAGCAGTCTTTCAATTCCAGACCTGCCAACCTTGGAAAAATCTTTTGAGTAGCAACTTACTGCAGCGACGCGGCGCGACGTCAGGCACATTTGCTGGTCAGTGTTGATTTAGTTCACATGCTCACTCATCACAACTTTTTACTTAGCACATAGTTCTCACTCACCACCATATCTAGTTATTCAACATACAAGTAGACCATGAAGAACTCTTTTATTGAAAAGGCAACATAAAAACAAAAACATGTCTCTTAAACATTACTTAAATACATGGGACATTATAAATAACAAAAATCAACAAATAGCATACTGTATAAAAATACTGTATAAATAACAGAAAAAACAAAGGGCTTTCAAAAGGTCTTTTAAACTTTATAAATAACTGAAAACTGCTATGTCCCTTGAACACATATCAGACAACAAAATAAATTAAATCTCAAAACGTGTGATATTTTCACAGCAACCTTGTAATGTCCTTTTAAGCAAATATATTTGCCTGAGAATGAGATGCCATTTTCAGTCATTCATCACTCCTAACAGCTGTGGCACTTCTTGATATTTTTGCATACATGTGTTAATTTTCTCAACATTAATGCAACACTCTAGACTTCACTATGGTTTTGACTGGCTGATCATATAATACCACCTCCCTCATCATTTCTACTTTCTGCTTCTATTTCCCTGCTTTTCACAAAAAAAAAAAATCTGATGTCCATCAGATGTGATCTACAGGAGCCAGTAACAATCGAGTCAGAATACGATTGATATTTAAAAAATTACATTAGTTTCGTCATGTTATAGCATGACTGCGTGCTATAAAAGGGATACACAGACGCTCGCGGAAATTGATTTCTGCGTGCTCGCGCCAGTTTGTCTTTTCCGTTAAGGTACGACGGCAATGCGTTTACAGGCATGACTTACGTTTCCTATATAAATAAATGGCAAATAAAGTAAAACTTGATCTGTGCGTTAAACTTAAACTTGAGGCACAACACCGGACACTTGGGCACATGCCCCAGTAAAGGAGTCTAACGACGCCTGTGGTTCGGCAGGCTTATTAAAATGGATGAAATTCACAATTCTGGCCATTTACCTTTGAAACGTTAAGTCCTCACTTGTAAAAAACAGCCACTGTAAGAAGAATTGAAGACGGACAGAGACAGATGAAAACCACATTCGTTTTGACGGCTTTCCGCTTGTAGCGTTGAAGAGTTTTAAACTGGCGCTATGATTGGTCGAATTATTATTTTCCCAGGTTGCTGCCCAATGCGGTTACACCCATAGACGCATTGCCTGGTGCGCAAATGCACAGACAGTTGAACTCAAAGGCATCAATGTTTTTTTACAATGTGTATGTTGAAGTGACAAATCGTAGCAGCGTACTTTGATGTCTAAACGCGTATCTGCTACACAAAATGCGTAAAGGTTGGCAGGTCTGCATTTCTAGTTTTTTTTTTATACTAGTTTCATTTAGCAACCATGAATCTCGTTAGACTTGCTGGCTATTGTCTTGCTTTATCATCACTGACAACAGGGTGAAAAAAGGCTTTCACATCTTTCTCTTTCATTTCTCTGAGCAGCGTCTTGTGCCATCCTTAAGAAAAAAAGCACAGTTCCTACTAACCAAGTGTTGGAAGTAGAGAAAACAATCATTTGAATTAGTCTAATCAAAGCTGGTCATCACTGCCTCATGTCACCAAAATTGCAGCTACACAAGGAAATGACCTGTTGCTCTGTCACATAGCAAC
Organism: Tachysurus vachellii; assembly: GCF_030014155.1. Taxonomy (NCBI): domain Eukaryota; kingdom Metazoa; phylum Chordata; class Actinopteri; order Siluriformes; family Bagridae; genus Tachysurus; species Tachysurus vachellii. The sequence goes on along the minus strand of NC_083466.1, from coordinate 16,639,871 downwards.
ATTGATGTAAACATTGTCTAATAATAATAATAATAATAATAATAATAATAATAATAATAATAATAACCTCCTTCTATACATTATCACTGTTTGTTTTTAATCAATCCTTCACATGGCATGTTAAGTCTTCAGTCCCGATTTCCCAGAGCCGCACTCCTACACACCACACACACATGCACACTTTCTTTCTCAGCAGCTCTGGACACTAGCTCATGGTGTATTTATAGAGAAGAGAGGATGTTAATTACAGGGCCTGAGCAAACCCAGAGCACAATGTTCTCTATATAATGTCTGTGTATATACATACATACATTTTGTGTGTGTGTGTGTGTGTGTGTGAGTGAGTGAGAAAGAAAGAAAGAGACAGTGTTTCTTCATCCTACTATAAGAGACAGTTGTTTCAAAGAGGGATAGAGACAGTAGGGCAATGGGTAAAAAGTGTCTACGTGTGTGTGTGTGTGTTTGCGCGTGTGCATCCTAGCTCTCTTTAGATATGCACTCCATGTCTTTTGTTCAGCCATTTCATTTGGCAAGGAAGTGCTTCACACACACACACACACACACACACACACACACACACACACACACACACACACACACACACACACACACACACACACACACACACACACACACACACACACACACACACACACACACACACACACACTCCCCATCCCATAAGGGACTGAATTCCCAAGCGTAACACTCGTTTCCCAGCCAAACAAGGGAGAAGGGAGAGAAAGAGAGACACACCAATGTGACCAGCATTAGAGTAACAAACAGCTTTCCCAGTGGAAACTGGAGAATGTGCACCATCATATCGTCACTGATTCACCATTAACAGCTATGAATTAGTGCTCAAAGATTACAAACATTAAAGTGGGTAAAATTCAAACACAGATGCGCACAGAGATTGTGTTCACTGCTACGTGGCATCAGCTGCCGTTTCATTCAGAAGTTCATTGTGCTGCATGGATTTATTAGTTTTTTTATCTTGTTCATTTACAGTATCATCTGCTACAGTTCATCTGCTACAATGTTCTGCCTTTTATTCCGTGTCCATAAAGCGTTCGCTTCTCTGTTTGTTTGCCAATGTGTCAGAGTACATCCTCTACTTATTTCTTTCCACTACGTTTCATTTCTTTGTAGTTCTTAGTGTGAACTAAAGGCTCGCATTAACAAAGACAGATTTCAACAGTTTAAAGGTTGCCAATGCAAACAGGAACGAGTGCGTAGATAAGCCAGTATGTATGCAGTTAGATTTAAGCCGTCTTCGTCTCTCAGTCTCAAAACTGTCACTTTTTTCATGTTAAATGACTGTTTAAATATTTAGGCTCCTACAAGACTTGTTACTCCATCAGCCAATCAGAACTCAAACCTGGCACACTCGCTGTCCTCGTATAACATACCTAAATTACATCCTTGGAGACGTCCAAGAACTACGTAATTAAACTCCTCGTAGTACGAACACATGATGAGTATGAACACATTAGACAGTTATATAGGCTTATAACAAATAAAGAATTATAAATAAGTAGGCAGGTTGAGACAAAGTTATGACTCATTGTTTTTCGTTCCCAAAATGACCCAACCTTTTTACTATGTAGCCTATCAAGGGAAGTAGCAGAAATCAAAGAAGTAAACGTAGTAAAGAAGGAAAACATATCCATTACAAATGCAATTTACATGGTAGACTACATGCGTCTTCTTCTTCCCCTTGTTCTTGAACGTATGATTCCCTTTTAAACTGTTTGTGTGAAACCTCGCACATGATGTTATACGCCACACTGCAAAACAGCTCCTGAAATCCAACTTAAGAATGCTAATCTGGGTAAGACTCGCCAGCGCCACTTCTATTTTAACACCGTCTCAAGCATTGGAGTTTTGGTGTGTATCCGTGTGTGTATGTGTGCTCCGTATGTGTCTGTGTGTACATTTGGGTGTGTGTTAGTTGAGACATACACACAGCAGATGCAAGGCTGTCTTATGTTACACTGGAGAGAAGTAACTTGCAAAAACTACTTTATAACAATGATACTGTGTGTGTGTGTGTGTGAGTGTGTGAGTGTGTGTGTGAGTGTGTGTGTGTGAGTGTGAGTGTGAGAGAGAGAGAGAGAGAGAGAGAGAGAGAGAGAGAGAGAGAGAGAGGGAGAGGGAGAGATCCAGTTTGTACTAAATGTGAGACAGACAAAGAGAGTGGGCAGCAGACCACCTGTCACAAAAGCAAAACACACACACATACACACACACTGTAAGATTAGTTAAAGCTGATTAGCAAGTAGGATAAACAACTCCCGCATGCCCATAAATAGGCACAGACACACACCTGGGAGTGCCTGTGCTAGAATACTAATCACATACAGTATGACCTAACCCAATCATTACAGACACAGACACACACACACAGCTCTGATTCCACCCTCCTGCCAGTCAGAGTTTGTGTCTGTGTGGGTTTTAAATTTTAAGTCAAAGTCATGAGTCCATTCAGTCTCCCACCTGCATCCAGACAGATGCGATCATGAAACCTGACGCTGGTTGTACGTGTTTGTGTGTGCAGGCCAGATTCACAGAGGTGATGCGTCATGCACAGAGTCACTGTTTTGAAAAGTGAGGGGAGGGGCAGGGAGACGACAGGAGTGAATGAGTAACAGGACCGGGACAATGCCGGAGAGTGCATGAAAAAGAGCACTGAAAATGAGGCAGAAAAGAAGAAAAGGAGAAGGACAAAAGGAGTGAAAGAACAAAAACACGAGCCAGCATGAGTCGACTGAACTGCTGCTCCATCACCGTGATGTGCGAGACTGGAGCTAAGATGTGAACGTGTTCTGAGCAGCAGGCAGGACTTACGGTTATGTAAGAGAAAACACTTATTCATCCTCAGCCATTCTGCTCACTTCATCACTTAATCTTTAGGACCAAAAGGTTAAGTAAACCTGCACATGTCCTTAAAGACATTTGTCTGATGTCTTTAGGAGGTAAAATAATGAAGCGGATCATGTCATGATCTTATACCTTTTATCACATACTTTCATTTAAACTGCTGTAAATGAACTAATGAATAAAACACAACAAATCTACAGAGAGTTTAGAGTTAAGAGAGTTAAAAATGTTCTATTTAATAATTCAATTCAATTCATTTTTTATTTGTATAGCGCTTTTAACAATGGACATTTTCTCAAAGCAGCTTTACAGAACATAAGAAACATAATACAAAAAAGTATTTTATCCATTTATCCAAAAAAAAATAATAATTTCTTTCGTTACATTGAAGGACATCCATGAAAGACGTTTTTTAGCCTGGTATAAAACAAAACAAACAAACAAACAAACAAACAAACAAAAAACCCATACAACTGTTAAATTCATGCTACTGAATATCCACAAAGCTGTTGAAAGTCTCCATTCAAAGGAGATCAGGTTTTAACCGCTAAACGTGAAGCGTCTCCTCCGTTAAATTACAAGCTTCCAATTCATGTCGTAGGCAGGTATTAAGTTGCGTCCTCTGGTGTCTTGTTTTTGGTTTAAAGATTAGAAAGTTAAACACAAAGTTTATATAGAAGAATAGACAGTCAGACAAAATGCTTCTCTGAAAGCAAACTGGTTATATGACAATAATGCGGTTGTTAGCAAACATCTATACAAGTTCATAATAGGCCTTAGAGTCAAATTCACTAGAGAGGGGTTTAGTCACATCTGTGGGGTTCTGTCTTTCTCTGGAATACCAAAATATATTTCCCAGGAGCCCTCTTCATGTCTGGGAGTGTCCAGTGCCATGTGTCTGAAGAGCTGCTGTTAACAGCACCAGCCTGTCCTGCAGCAATTTGTTTCTCATGCCGCTGCGTGCCAACTGAAAAGCACCATAAGGCAGCGTCCTGCACAACCCCCAGACATGCACTGAACAGAGCAATGAACAGAGGCCCTACAACCACGCACGTGTGTGTGTATGTGTGTGTGTGTCTACAGTACTCCTGCACTCAGACTACACTGTATTCTTTGTCTTTACTGTCAAAGAGATCACGTAAACATTTAAGAAGCCTCTCAGTAAACCCTCAGTCTAAATGTGTCTTTTTTTTTCCCTGGTATTCAGAGCCACTTAATATGAAAAAATATGTGATGACAAAATGCATCCTCTCACCGCTTATGCAAAGTCTTCCGGGTGGCGTTTAAAGCGGAGAACTATCACTACATGTACAGCACCGACTCCCAGGTTCACCAACGCACACGATATGGTAGAACTAGTGTGATTAATCTAATCTGACCAGCTACACCGTGGCTCAGGATCAACAAAGAACAGCCTCAGGACTCACTGTTCTTCTGCATGAGCCAGGCCTGGCAAGAGAGCCGCCGGTTGACTGAATGCTTCTCAGAAAACACACTTAAAGCACAAACAGGTTCATCCAGAACGGTTTGTCTCTCATGAGACTCCAATGTTGTATGCTGTATTTTATACCGCGGTGCTGTCGAATTCTCTAATCCGATTGGTTGGTCAGGTTTGGATCGTTTTCCTTTCACTGCAACTCCTGACAGTCATGCAGGCTTTAAATCAAATCACGGGATTTTATTGATGTTAATAAACGTTTCTGAAGCGTTTCTATAGTAACGACTCACTCGCAGGGGATTGTGTCTAGTCTACAGCTTACGGAGAAAAGAAATTAAATGGTGAGGAGATTAACTTTTGTTTTTCAGCACAGGAAAGACTTTTAGTATCTGGGTAACATTAAGTTGTTCTTTCGTCTTATACGAGAGAGCTATAATGCAAGTGATAACAGGAATGAACATTTTCATTTTATTTATTATATAAGAATTGCGTAATAATTATCGAGTGTATAACTGCAGGACAATTCAGACTCTAACTCAAAGAACTTTTTTTTTTTTTTTTTACACAAATGGAGAAAAGTATTAGAGTATTAAACACCCTCGTCTCTCTGTATGACGCTATCATTCAGGTCATTTCTAGAAGAGTTAAGTAGATTAAATCGCACATAGTGTGCGTGTGGTTGGAGGGTGTATCCTGTAACCATAACGACCGAATCACTTGCATCAAAACAAGAGTGAAGCTTTAAAACTGATATCTGTTCCTCCACTATAACGTGTGGCCTGCTTGATTTTTTTTGGTTCATTCGAACGAAACAATACGGTGACGGCGGTGATAACGGTGAAATAGCTGCTATTTTAAGTAGAATAAATTTGCCTGCCATAAATAGGAAACAGATGGGCTTCAAGAACAAGCATCTTGAGCATGAAAGCCACATCATAGCTCAACATTCCAGCCATAAAAACAGGTCCAGTGCTTGTCATGTTTTAATTAGGTGCTGATATAAAACTTGGAAAAGATACAAAGAGTGTTTAATACCAAAGCAATGCAGCACGTTGCACTGGCGCTCTGAAAAACAGCCCAGACACCAGAGTGACTTTTTACTGCTTTAATCCTTTAGCACTGGACCAGATAATCTATGCCAAAGGTCTGGTGTGGCCCTATATCCATCCTCACATATACACACACACACACACACACACACACACACACAAAACACCCCCACCACACATACACACACACACACACACACACCACCCCCAATCCAGCACACCCTGTAGCTTCTCTAATGTCTAATGGGAGGTGCTGAGTGCACCATCTGGGCACACTGGAGTCAAGGCAGCAGGAGAAGAAAGAGCTTTTAGTTACATAAGAGAGCAGGCCAGCATATATTATTCAAACCATCAGGAAACAGGAATATTCACTCTCTAATGATGCTAATGCTGCTGTTAGTCTGGAAGACTACGTCTAACCCTAAGCTAAAGGGGTGTGTGCTGGATTGGAAGAACGTTATACAAACACAATAATCACAGTGCAAACCACGAGCTCAGATGTTTTCATGGTCACATACAGTATACTACAAGGTTTTTGTATCATTATTTTTCTCACTTTGTGTCTTTATGTGCAAAAAGTGTCCTAATTCTTTTTTCTCAACCTTCCTCTGACCCCTTTTCCACCCTTTTTATTACTGTTTCTTTAAGACTGCTAAACTTCACAAGTAGTTAAAGACTATCGTGCCCCATCTGTGCCACCCTTAAAACTGGAGAGGATTATAAATCTGAATTGGGGGCATGGAAGACTTTATTATTGCCACATACACATTACAGCAGAGTGGAATCCTTTTCTTCACAGATCCCAGCTGAGGAGGTTGCAGTCGGAGTGCAGGGGCAGCTATGATACAGCGCCCCTGGAGCAGGGAGGGTTAAGGGCAGCTTGGCAGTGCTGGGGCTTTAACTCGCCTGACAAACCGATCAACAACCCAGAGCCTTAACCACTTGAGCGACCCAATTTAATGAAGTCTAATTCTACCATCATTGACTTAATTATATAAATAGCAAGCAGATTAACAAGGCTGCATCAGATCATGCTGATCATACTGAATAATCACGAACAGGTAAAGTATTCGAATAAAATTATACTACATATTGCTTGTGGTTTCTGGATGTGGTGGTGGTGGTGGTGAGGGGCCTGTAGATGACATTTCAATTTTTAACTGATGTACTTATTGACACACTTCTACTGAATTCCTGTGAAAATAAAGCATAATAAATACTCAAATATCCACTGGAGTATTTAAATGTTGGCTCCTTAAACAGTTCACTGTCCGTAACCTTTATTAAAAACCACTATATTTGACCTAATCGTTGTGTCTAGGACAGTTACATTAAGCACAAACCTTAATCCCGATGACAAAACTGGAAATAGAAGGAATATCTTTAACAAGCAACATTCGTGCCACAGCACTGTTGAATTACTGAATGTGACTCAGCAAAACGATGAACTTTCTAGAACAGCGCGATGTGGTGAGTAATTTTGACTGCTAGGCAAATTACACTATAAAGCTGTACAGATATCTATAGTAATAACACAAGCCCCAATCTGCAAACTTGCTCATCATCAGTAAGGAAATGTTCATTTAAGATGATTGGAAGGTGTCTCCAGCTCCAGCACCTTAACAGTCAGAGGTAAAGCTGGAACTTGACGTTTTCAGACACGGAAAGATAAATCGCCGTTGTGGCAACATGACAAACTGTATTTTTTTTAATGACTCATTTTAAAAGAAAGACTGATGAGGGATTGTTATTTTACCGCTCCTGTAACATGTGATAACAGGAACTCGTTGGTTTTGTAGGCGTTTTACAACATAAAAAGAAAATATAAACCGACAGAAAAGTGAGACTTATTTTGCTTTAATAAATATAAATTGTTAATGCAGGAAATTGCTGAAGTGTATGAGGAGTAAATCACTAATGGATGTGCTGTTATTAGATGACTGCATCACACCACCGGGTCATCGGATTTTTTCCTATAACTTCATGCCCCATCATGTCAAAATCCTTACAAAGATAATAAATATAAATCAAACATCTCCGCCACTCCAAAACTGACAAATTGCCACACCTACACACACCTACACACACCCACACCCACAGTATCATTCTTATAAAGTAGTTACTTCTCTCCAGTGTAACATAAGACAGCCTTGCATCTGCTGTGTGTATGTCTCAACTAACACACAACCCAAATGTAGAAACTATATTTCTAATATAAAAGAAGCATTAAGGCCAATCATTAATAAATTGATCAGGTTTGGTCCTAATTTCCAGTAAAGCACAAGACAGGGCCATTATCTCCTGTCTAAACATGTAACACTGAAGAGCCAAAGTGCTGCCACTCAGTCTCTGCTGAAGTGATGGATATTATTAGTCTCTATGAAAGCTACTTCAACCAAACCGTGATGCACAAACCTTTTTACATTTCCAATGGACTGTTATTGCCTAGCAATACTGTGTTACAGCAAGCCAGCAAACCATTTGTTAGTCACATATAATCCTTTACCTATTCAGCAAACCCCAGACAAAGGCATGCAAAATGGCAACCAAATAAAACAACCGGTCTGAACGAATAATACTTCCTGAAAAACACATCACTCGTGATTCATTCGCATCGCCTACTAGTTCTCAAAACAACCACCAGCTGAGTTGAGGGCATGTGGTTGTATAGTATGTCAAAAGATAACTGGTGTAAAAAAAAAAAAAAAAAAAAAAAAAGACCCTCGCTGCTTCGCCCCATATCACCATGGAAATAAGCTGAAGTACATAAACAACTGAGCCTTGTGTACCAGTAAAGCATCAGTTTTTATAGGAACTGAAATTTGCCTTAGGCTCTTCACCGCTTGCAAATTCTCGGTTATAAAGGAAGTTACCTGGCATTTGGGATTTTCATTTCGTTTTTATTCCACCAGTTCAACATGACAAGTTTATCTGCTTACATGTAGAACTAGAATGGGACTTTTCACGTACTATCCCACAATGTCCTTCAGGGGTTGACAAGTTGCCAGGGGACCAGGGACAAGCCCGTTACTCATCTGGGCTATTCATTAAACAGAGAAAGGAGAAAAAAACAAAACATTCCCTTTCTGACTGGTTTAATTCGGTATGTGCTTCAATGTGGTCAGAGTGCTACAATGCTGTACCTAAGGTGCAAGCGCCTCGCACCCTGACGGACTAGACACAATCTGGCTGATGTTCGACTGTTTTATTTTTGATTGGCAGATTCATTTTGAGAATTAGGAGCACGTAGGCATGGGGAAATTGTGACAAAACTGCGCAAGGTCAAGAGTAGTGCAAAGTTGGCACATCTTTCCTGCTTACTACATGCTTAAACACAAAGAAAATGAAAATGCTAGAAACTTTAATTCGAAGAAAGATCACGTCCAAAATTTAACCGGTGACATGCTGTTTTTGTTTGGCTTTTCTGCACACTTACTCACTAGTACACTTCAGGTACTAGTGCACAATTTAACTAATATACGACTGCAAAAAGTAACCGAGCTCCATGAGTTGTGGAATGAGAACACAAAAAAAAAAAAAAGAAAAAAGAAAAAAGAAAAGTGATGGACCCTGGTTTATGTCACCGTAAGGACGATTACTCGCTCACGGTTTTTCATTTCGAAACTGGAACTTATACTGCATACCATCTGTTAAGCTTTAAGACCGACAGATCGAAAGGAGTATGACTATAACAAGAAAGAACAAAATGCAGAAGCTGAAGAAGGAGAGCCCACATCCGGGAGCAGTGCAAAGGAAATGCATCTGTGAGGGGAAGCGGCAGAGACGCACTGTGCAACCCTGCGTGTCAAACACATATACCTCAACACGCAAACCCGCCGCCGTGCAGTCACACACAGCTGAGACTTTGTGCTTGTGAGTACTGGAGGTATACATGCATGTTAAACGAACACACACACACACACACACACAGTGACACGTTTCAGGAAAAAATAACCCCCCCCACCTACTGTGACTGGAAGCAGAGTAGGCTGTAAACTACATCATGGAGATTTTTTTTCTATTGTTTCCAAACAAAACGCCTACTCGTAAGTTTTTAGCTCGTTAAACTGACATGGTTGAATATTGAAGCAAGGAAAATAAATCAGTTCAAGGCATGGGATCGTGAAGAAAATCCCAGGTTCAAAAGGTCAAGCAAGTTGTCTCAGGACAAATTGTTCATAAGAGTTATACATAAGATGTACGAGGTTGGGACGAAAGTTGAGAAAAGTTGTAAAGACGGTAAAGCACACGTGATCTCGCACACTCCACACTGCTTCTCCTTCATCTCATATCACATGATGCATATATACATATACACTAATGAATTTTACACAGAAAATGTTCTCCTGGCTAAATCGTTCATTTTCGCAGCAACTGCTGTTAATTCGAATACTAGCTGTCGCCCGATGTCAAACATTATTACTGAAGCAACCAGTAATAGGAAAGCCTACTGGTGACTTCATAGTACAGTGACTGGAGACTTGCAGTGATAAAATTACTGTGTGTGAATTTTGCTTTATTCTACGTTCACTGACAGGCCACTTTATTAGGAAAACCTGCTCTTTCATACAAATACCCAATCGTGAGCCAATCACGTGGCTGCAGCACGATGCATAAAATCGTGCAGCTTCAATGGACACAGGAGGTTCACAGAAACTGGACAGCTGAAGCCAGGCAAGGTCCCCAACCCCAATCTATACACACACACACACACTATATCCATTGGGTTCTGGTGAGCCTGTATCCGCTGTAGCATCTTGTTCTTGGCTGATAGGTGCGGAATCCAGTGTGGTCTTCTGCTGTTGGAGATTATCCGTCTCAAACTTAAACAAGCTGTGAATTTTGGGTTGCTTTTCTGCTCAACACGGTTGGTTGTCATACTCAAGTAATAACTTGAGTTACCGTCACCTTCTTGTCGAAAAGCTCAAACCAGTCTGGCCATTTTTCTCGGTTAAAAAACATTCTCTCACCAAACATTTTGTTTCTGCCCACAGAACTGAAACTCTGCGGATCTTTTTTGTTTGTGTAAACCATCAGCAACCATGCCACTGTCCAGGTCACACAGAGCACACATGCTAAGGTTTGATGTGAACATTAACTGAAACTCTTGACCTGTATCTGAAGGACCTTGAACCATGATTACAAAACTGGATCATTTGATGAATTTGCAGGTGCACGGGTGTTCCTATTAAAGTGGACGGCGAGTGTACAGATGATACTCTTTCACCCTATCAGTAGAAACAGAGTGGTAGCAAAATATGAAGTAACATCTCACGCTCACATCTCAACAGGACATGATTCCTAGAGGAACAAGCAGCAGTAGCTATCCGTGTCTGCCGATAGCTAACCGCTCCATGGCAAAGGCCTCGGCCCCAAACGTACAAGCAGCTTGTCATTTTAAAGGCTGATGAGAATTTAATGCTTGATGTCTCAGGCTTAATGTTCCACGAAAGCTCAGCGTTTGTGCCTTGCCTGCGAGCTCAAAGGCTATAAAGTTTGAAAAGACAGAATGTTCTGATGTACCCACATTATAAATGCCACCACAACAGAGCTGCACCGACATGTAAACTGCAGACTGCACCTAGGGTCACTGCTGTGTGCTGGCTCAAGCTTGCTTTACTTCTAATATCTAGCGCCGATTTGAAGAAGAAAAAAAAAGACACGTCTCAAAAAGAAGCAATTTCTTCCATCTTCCATGTTTTAAGTCTTCCATCTTAAAGGAATGACGGCTTAGAGAGACGTGTGAAATGTAATCCCGTCCATTCTGCTGTTTTCACTTCTCTTCTTGCAAATATAAAAACTCCAAAAAGATCTATTCAAATCCCTGATTGCCACGTTCTACACGTGATGAGTTTTTTGTCTTAAGAGAACATTGCTGTAATTAAAAGAGCTGCGTTATGGCACAGCAGGTTGTGTTTTTCCAGCCTGAGATCTCAAGGGCCCTTGTTTACAGCCTGCACGTTACGTTACTCAATTTACTGTCAGTGTGGCTTCTCCCTGTGTCAAACATGGTTTCCTCTAGGTTCTCTGGTTTCCTCCCACTTCTCATAAGCCTCCCAGAAACCAGGATTTGAACCTGCACTAATGGCTTTTAGTCAGAGTTTAATTGCCTGTAGGTGTGAATGAGTGAGTGCGCTGGACTCTCGCTCCGTCCTGGATACGTGCCTCGTGCACGGTGGTTTCTGGGATAGGCTCCAAATCTGCCATGCGCCTGACCAGCTCACTGAAGAAGACACTGTAACGTGAATGTTTTATTGATAGAAATGAGAAACCTCAGGACAGGAATGAGGGAAAAGTGGTCAGGACTGGATGTAAGGTTGCTAATGATATGCAGACATATCGGTTTTTACTTTGCATTAAAGCATTTGACAAACAACTGAACCAACAACAACAACAACAATAATAATAATAATAATAATAATAATCATTTTCAATGTGTATCATCCATTCAGCATTGAACAAATAACATTCAGCGCCTTATACTTGTTCATACAGTAAATGTGTACACAAAAGAACACATGCTTGGCAAAAACAAACAGATCATTTAAGTGGTGGCTCAGTGGTTAAAGGTGGTGTTGTACCGCTGCTGGGTCCTTATGAGAAACCCTTTAAGATATCAAGACGAGACTTACGTTAACCTGCGTGGTGGGGGGGTGGGGGGGGATCACTACAGAACTCAAATGAAAGTGAGAGGGGTTTATTAAAAGGAAAACACTAATGTTATATGAGATGGTCTTGTGGGTTTTATTGTGTGTGTGTGTGTGTGTGTGCGCGAGAGAGAGAGAGAGAGAGAGAGAGACTGAATGTGTCTAGCTGAGGAGGGGGTTGAGTGAACATAATAGTAGCAGCCCACCAGTTCATTTCATTATAACCCTTTCCACCCTAACTAACCCTTCTCCCCCAGCACTCCCCTCAGTCATCTGCTGCTCCACTTAGTTGTGGTATTGCGTGTGTATGTGTCCGTGTCTCACACACGTTTGCTCTTGTTATCGTGTTCTTCTTGTGAATGAGACTCTCTCTTAATCCCTATACTTGTGCGCTAGGTGTGGCCAATGCATTAGATGCAGATGAGCACAAACATTTATTGACCACCGGACGGACAAGCAGACAGACACGTACATTCACTCTCTCTTACGCACACACACAATTTCAGTAGCTTTGTTTCTATCTAATTCTCCATCCAGACAAGTATTTATTGCTGCTGTAAGCAAAAATCAACGGTGGCTTTATTATTCATGTCCAGTAGCAGCCAGGATTTGGATTGAGACCGCAGGGGTCTGTAGAGAAATTGAGTCTTATGAACCCAAGCTTTGTTCACCAGAAAAGCACACACGTACACATACATGTGAACCCCTGACCTTCCTGGGGGGAAGCTGGTCCATATCGCAGAGCAATATTCATGTGAGAGAGAGACAGAGAGAGAGAGAGAGAGAGACAGGGGTGTGTGTGTTTATACGTGTTCAGTCAAAGAACAAAAACAGGGCCCCATCCTCCTTGCCCCCATATGCTGCAAGACACGTGGGCCTGCAGGCTTCAGTCAGTCTGCACAAGGCTCTCAATTGTCACGGAGTCCATTAACCTAATCTCAGTGCCTAGCCTTTAAACGTTCACTTTCCCTCACTTTACAGTGCTTGATCATAAGCCTCAGAGGAAATGCTGAATGGACAAAGCCTGGCTGGACAGCCGTATTTTTCAGTGGTTTCCAGCCCATACTTTATGTACGCCAAAGATAATCCATATCTCTGCTCTCTCCCAGCTCCCAACACAGCCCGAATCGGTGGCCATTATTGCTCAGCTCAGGTGTCTAGAGGGCTTAAGGACTGGACTGAGAACGCTCCACCAAGGCATGTCTAATAATCACCTTCATGATGCCATGGAGCAGAAACCAGTGATTACCTCCAAGCTGAGGGACCACACAGGTTCACACCAGGACTGGTTAACTGATCATTATCTCAGAGCACGAAGCCATGCGCATCGAAAATATGACTATAAGCCGAATACGACAAAATGAGTATGAGCACTTTCATGAACTTTATGAAAGTTAGTCAGTTTGAATTGAAGCATGGTGTGTTTATTATTTTTGGAGTTTGCCAGTGATATGTGACCTTGGTCTGTTTCCAAGCAAACTGTAGCGCGTGTGCTTTGCATTTTTTTAAATAGCTGATTTTTGAGAGCTGAGAGTGCTGCAGAAATATAGCATATACACAATACACTGATTTTTTTACAAAAATTGTTGGGCACAAGGCAGGAATATATGTTGAATGACACACCAATCAATCATCACCAATTCACCCACCAGTAGGTTTTCAGGAGCTGGGAGGAAAATCAGAACCCAGAATAACGACAATATGGGGAGAAAACACAAAGATGGAAAACTGAGCTCAGGAACCCTGAAGATGTAAAGTCCACTGCAATTCATTTGATTTCTACAAGCCCTTGCAGATTAGTTAAAAGGTTCCTGTCGCCAATTTTCTTAACAACGAGTGAAATAGCTTACCCATCCGTTCAGGTTTCATTTCCATCTCGCTACACATAGTGAAGTTATCCACTTCACTGTTACTCAGACTAGGCAAATTTTTTAAAAAGTGAGAAAAGCACCTTAGGTTTTCTGGTGTTACATGACTGCGAGTTTGATCCTAACATGTCCTGAAGTGGCTTTCTGATTCTGATTGTTTGTGGCGTTGCTACAGCGACCTGGAAACCTCAGCACCAGTGTTTATTCGGACTCTAGATACACAATAAAACATACAGATAAGCAGTTAAAGACCTGAGATTAAAACGCATCTGACGAGCTAAACCTTGCCTATGCTTCATTCATCTAATCAACGTCTGGAGAGAGTAACGTCCAAAAAATAAAATAAAATAATGATTTAAAAAAAAGAGAGAGAAAAAAACAAGAGAACACATTCCACATGCACACTGCTTAGTCAGCTTGTCTCCCGAAAAAGGTCTGTATGTGTGGTTTACATCACATACATTATTCAGAGCGAGGGAGAGACACTCCATTAGGAGGAAGCACGTGTGTGAAAGATGTGCAGAAAGAAATGCTGGCGCTAACTCGAAACGGTCCTGCTAACTGACACAAGAGATGAAGTTTACAGATTTCATTTAAGATGTGATGCTGTAATACTTCCCTTAAGTCATACTACACCTTAATGTACTGAAGTTGGAAGAATTTATGCTCTTGCATAAGCACTTCCTCTTTTAGAACAGGCTTGCGAACGTGAAGCAGATGACCATGTGTGCCAGCATCATGCTGTGTGTCGGTTACAAGGCATCAAACCCCGTTTCAACAATCTCCTGTATTTCAAAAGAAGCTGCTGTCATTCTGTGTTGACAGGGTGTGAATGTGGGTCTGGAGATTTCTCGACGTGCAGTTCGGACTTTCAGAAGCAGATCTGATTTTTTTTTTAGATGTCTGTTTAGCTGTAAGTAGGACATGACCCACGTTAACACCGACGTGTCTACACTATTCCCCTGCCTAAATGTGCAAGGTGAGAACCGTCAACTTTTTACCAGTTGCATGACTGTGGTTTTAGAAAGGAAGAAGTGATTCTGTATCTGTTTGCACTGTGATCACTGAATGGTGCCTTTAATTTCCAAGCCCTGAGACTCCTCGTACACGGTCCAGTTTTCATAGCTACAATACGTATTTGCAGATAAAACAATTATTCATCTGGACTACAATCTGTGTATCCTTCACATTTCTGTATATGACATACAACTTTAGGATTGACAGCAAAAACAGAAGCGAGCAATTAGACGCGAGTCAAATGACCAGATATAAAACCTTACAGATTTCAAAGAAAAGAAAAAGATAGAAATACCAAGAAGATTCATCTTTCTCTGAGAATAAAAGCCCTTCAGCTGCTTCACAGCCACAAAAGGGAAGTGAACTCAGTTCTATAGAGACCAAAGCACAGCAAAAACACAGTAGTTACGTAGTGAGAGCTCAGTGTGGCCTGAACAGCAGTACAGTTTCATTTGTCTTCACTTCTCTGAGATGTTGCTGCACAAAGCATTTAGTTTCTTCAGTCTAGATCTCCTGATAGCTACCAAAACAAGTCAGCGTGGAGAGGGAGAGAGAGACAGAGAGAGAGACAGACAGGGAGACAGAGAGAGAGACAGACAGGGAGACAGAGAGAGAGACAGACAGAGAGAGGCAGAGAGAGAGAGACAGACAGAGAGAGGCAGAGAGAGAGAGAGACAGAGAGATACAGAGAGACACACACAGAGACAGAGAGACACACAGAGACAGAGAGAGACAGAGACACAGAGAAACACAGAGACACAGAGAGAGACACACAGAGAGACACACAGAGAGACAGAGACACAGAGAGAGAAAGACACACAGAGAGATACAGAGAGACACACGCAGAGACAGAGAGAGAGAGACACAGAGAGAAACACAGAGACACAGAGAGAAACACAGAGACACAGAGAGAAACACAGAGACACAGAGAGAAACACAGAGACACAGAGAGAAACACAGAGACACAGAGAGAGGAAGAGACAGAGACACAGAGAGAGGAAGAGACAGAGACACAGAGAGAGGAAGAGACAGAGACACAGAGAGAGGAAGAGACAGAGACACAGAGAGAGGAAGACACAGAGACACAGAGAGAGGAAGAGACAGAGACACAGAGAGAGGAAGAGACAGAGACACAGAGAGAGGAAGACACAGAGACACAGAGAGAGGAAGAGACAGAGACACAGAGAGAGGAAGAGACAGAGACACAGAGAGAGGAAGAGACAGAGAGAGAGCAGGTGAAACAAAGGAAGTTGGCTAATTATTCTACACGCTATTACATCCGCTTTGTCTCTTGTTTTTTCTCCTTTTCCACACCGCATTACAGAGAGGAAGCGACTCACCTGCATGTGTAATGTCGGATAAATCGTAATTCCTGGCTGTTCGTGGAAACTCCTTAAGTTTACGGTTAGAGAGCACGAGCGCTCCGCTGGCCGCCGCCTCCTCGAGCGCCTTCTCTACGCTCCTGCTGGCCGCTAGTGTCGCCGGCAGCTGCGCCCCGTCTCCAGCAGCCATGAACACAACAAAACCCCTTCAACCCCTTTACTCTGGCCTTTTTCACTGCGCTCACGGACCCTCCTATATTCTCATCTCCTCAGGTATTACATCCAGAGAGCGACAAGCTTTCAGGAATCTGATAAGATCCGGAAGCGACGGTAAAAATCCGGTAGCTCCGTAAAGTTAGCCGAGGAAGCGACGCGCGCGCACTTAACTGTCAATCTGGAGGGTGGGTGATGAGGGAGCAGCGCGAGCAGGGAAGGGGCGTGGAAAATGAAAGAGGACGCGGCGTATTTAAGGACGTCTCAAACAACTCCTTCTTTAATATCGGAGTGCACTACATAGTACGCATGCGCCGTAATAAGTGAAGTGATAAACAGCCCTAGGTAGTGAGTATGGAGCCATTTGGTATTCAGCCCGAGAAAAAGGAACATGTATGTTGTGGTCCAGCTCAGGGAAGGTAACGTTTAAAATAAACCATTATTATTATCATTTATTTATAAACTACACATCACTAGGCATCACCACAAAGTCCATTTAAGATATGCAGTAATATTAAAATATTATTATATTTATTATTAATAATTATTAGTATTTCATTATTTTATCTATTTAAAATATGCAGTAATACTAAAATGTTATTATATCTATTAATAATAATTAATGATTATTAGTATTTAATTATTTTATATATTTAAAATATGCATTAATACTAAAATATTATTATATTTGTTATTAATAATTAATCATTATTATTTAATTATTTTATATATTTAAAATATCCATAACATTAACTAGTGACATGAAAGGAGAGTTTTAAAATGTCCTTCGACAAACTGAGCGAAAACACATATTTAGAAGGTTTTATATTATCTACATTTTTTCATCTGGGTCAGGGTCACGGTGAATCCAGAAACTATCCTGGGAACATGGGGTTTTACAAACACACACACACACACACACACACACACACCTAAGGGCAATTTAACACAATCAGTCCATCTACCAGCATGTATTTGGTTGGAAACTGGAGAACCTGCTGGAAACCCAGCCACGAGTAGAACGTGTGAAACTCCACATAAACAGTAACCCGAGCTGAGGATTGAACCAGGGACATGGAGCTGAGACAGGAACACTGATCAATCCATCAGTCTTCTCTACAGCCCCTTGACCCCTAGCCACCTCACCGTATATTACAGAGGCTATCAGATTGTAAGCAGCTGTCAAACATGCTCAAGTCAAGTCAAGTCAAGTCACGAAGCTTTTATTGTCATTTCAACCATATATCGCTGTTGCAATACACAGTAAAATGAGACAACATTTCTCCAGGATCATGGTGTTAAATAAAACAAAGACAGAGCTATAAGGACTTAGTAAGTTAGTCCTAGGTACATAAAGTGCATCTGTGCAACCTGGTACAAACAGTGCAGGACAAAAGACAGAGCAAACCAAAAATACAAGACATTACACAAAAGACAATACACAAAAAAATGTAAAAGCCGACCAGTGTAAATACTGTATGTTCAATGAATATAGCATGTGCAGAAATACTGGAATGAACACATTAGTATTACAGCAGCAGTTACATGAGGTATTGTAAAGTATTGTGCAAAACAGCAATCAACTGATATGTGAGACAGCATGTGCAAAAAGAAAAAAACAGTGTCCAAAACAGCATGTAAACAGTTTGATGGATATATATTGGAAGAGTGTGTATTTGGTGTAGGTCTTGCTGATGGTGTTCAAGGCCAAGAGAACACAGGCATAATTCCAACTGTAGTTTCTCTGTGAATTTCAGGTGATGCTCTTTCATGCAACTCATTCAAATACTTTGCTATTATGGAAAGTTACACAAAAAATTATTATTTCTTTTTTTTTAACAAAGACGGCAAATATTTTCTGTCACTATCACTTATCCCACAGTGTCATGGAGAACCTTTTTCCGAATATTGTAATATTATTAGAAATTTCTACAATAAGCAGGAAGGAAATAATATTTAGGTTAGGAATATTTTATTCATTCTTTTAAGGCATTTGATTGTTGTATCAGTGTCATTTGATCTCATTATAT
This sequence comes from Tachysurus vachellii, assembly GCF_030014155.1. Classification (NCBI taxonomy): domain Eukaryota; kingdom Metazoa; phylum Chordata; class Actinopteri; order Siluriformes; family Bagridae; genus Tachysurus; species Tachysurus vachellii. Next base: position 16,621,404 of record NC_083466.1, on the reverse strand, counting down.
TGGTGAGATTTTGAGTGATAATTCATCACTGCACTAGGGCTTTCTCAACTTGCCACATAATTAGGATATCTGCAGTTCTAAAGTGACGATGGTTTAAAAAGTGGAAATCTTCAACGGAAGTCTCACTCCATAGGGAAAATGGATAGAGGAACAGAAGTTCTGAGGGAGCACAGAGGAAGAGAAGGAGGTCTAAAGGAGCGTGAGAAAACTTCATGTCATTGTAGCCTTTATACATTAGTGTTATGTGAACTTTAATTAAGAAAGAAACCTACAAGGAGAAGAAACAGTAGTAATCAAGTGTTAGCAAATCCTTAGCTAGCTGCCATTGTTATTTTGTTACCACACTGATCACTAGCTCACTTAAGAAAAACTATGAATAATATACTTCATTACTAATAAGGTGATAACTAATATGTATATCTTTCTGCATTTTCAAGATTACAATAACTTCTTTAGTGCAAAACAGTGATTTATAAGTGTTGTGTGCTTTAAATGATCTTAAACACCATGTATATGTAAGTAAAACATATATATGGTTAAACACAAATTTCTGACCAAGGAAAATATAAACATAAAAACATTGTTAGTACACCCATATTTACAACTGCTTTATTTAAAGACTACACAGAAAAAATGCCCAAATTATCTGGCTAGGATTTTTGCTAGTGGTCCGACCCTGTGTGCATCTGTGCAGCCTGCCGAGATTATTATTTATGTGATATCTCAGATACATCCTCATCGACATCAGTGACAACGATCTTAACTTGTTTGGAATCGTTTAAACATTTAGTGTCAATGTCACTTCTCTTCTCTTTTTTTCTATATCAAGCACCGTTTCTCCTCATCCTACAACATCCACCCAGTACAGATGAGAAGAACATTAAGACCTCATTGGATCACCTCAGACCTATGGATTAACCTCAGTTTTGTAAAAATTCACCAAAGCACACAAATTTTCCAGTTTAATCTATGTACCATATTCTATTATGCTTACTACTATTTACTTCCCCCAAATGCATAACCTAAACATGGGCATATAGTTATGGGCATCATTAACATATAGTTACTGGTTAGTAAGAGAACTCCTTTTTTGGTGACGTACAAAATAACAGTGGTACTAAATATCAGTGGAGCCTCCATTCACAAAGTCAATAAGATCCCAATCATTTTGGTCTACTGAACTAATGTCTCGATTCACTAAAGAATCTGTTTGCTCATCACTTGAATCAGTAAATATCGCCATCTAGTGGACACAATTCGCCAGTTCATTAGACCATAAAAATGGAATTCATTTCATTTCATTTCATTTCAGTTGAATAGTTTTTTTGTTTACCTGCCATGAGATCTCACTCCTATTTAAAATGAAACACTAAATTCTGATTGTTTTATCAACTGTAACTTAAAAAAATATATTTTTAAATTATTTTTAATGCAGAGTATATAAAAAATGTGCTTTTAACAATTCAGAAATATGTTCTCATCTCACACAACTTTAAATGCAACAGGGTTGAGTGTACAGGTTAGGGGTAGATCCAGGGTAATGGTATCAAAATACATATTTGTCAGACAATAAACACAGTAAAGAAATTTTTAGCCAAGGATGGATTTTAAACATTGGAAAAAGGGATAATGTATCTTGTTGCATATATCTGCTCTGTTTGTGGCTCCTGATAAGTCCATGTGGTTTTGCTGCCAGTGCTACTGGAAATGAAACACAAACTACATCTGTTATACTCGTGCCCATGGTTGATAGACCACAACTGAACTTCCTCAGCCAAGGATACCACATTATTTATTCTATCTGCTGGCAAAAAAATCATCATCAAGGAAAAGGAAGTCATCAACATGGCAAGGGAAGCAAATGGTATGGTCCAAAGGTTCTACTGATTCTTCTCCTGCTCAGCGGCGACATACAGATGAATCCAGGACCATCAATAAACCAACATATAACTGAACCAGTAAGTGGATCAACTGAGTGTAATCCAAGCTGGAGTGTGAGCTGTAGTGCAGAGATCAGTGGGCCTTCAGTGGGAGATGTTGGGTGTTTGGCCAAACTACCCTTGGATATCTTACAGGATGTGCCCATGTTTCAAACATCAGAGCTCTGTAACAGTCCTGTCTTTGACTCAGAGAGTTCTGACATGCATCCATGCCAAGGACCGTACCGCCTGACACCCGAGGAGAGACCTGTGGAGGAGCGCACTGCTACAGTACAGTCCTTCAGGTATGCACATTGTATGATGCATCTCAGTGTAGTACTGTACATTCTAACCTTTCCTGTCCGTCATCTATGTTTTGGTGATGCCATGGATGGGACGCTGGGAGGCTGTGCTGGTGCTGTGGCGGGCATGGTGGATCGGCATGCGCGGGTTTCTCGTGCTGGTGTTGGCGTTGGTGACGTGCCTGGTGCCATCGGTGTCGGCATGGGTGTTGTGCGGTCTGTCCAAGGGGGATCACAGGGGATGAGTCTGAGGAGCGATGGCTTCACGGTGACGTCGGGTGGATCCGGTGTTTTGTCTGGGCATGGGGTGCATGTTGAGCTGGCTAGACCCCGGGGTTATATGACTACTTTAACAGTGGGCGCTTCACGTGTCCCTGTAGTGACGCAGAATGTAAACAGGAAACAGCTAAATCCAGGGATTGCAAAGAACAGGAAATGTGAGGTGTTTCAGAGTGTCAATCATTCACGAACAGTGTGGGATTCTAAGGCTAAACCAAAGGGCCTTTTAGGTGGTCATCTAAACATTAGAAGCATACTCTCTAAAAGTGAGCAAATACAGCATTTGTTAATGGATTCAAACCTGGACTTTTTATGCTTATCTGAAACCTGGCTCAATCAAAATGCTCCGTTAGCAGCCCTGAATATCCCTGGTTATACCATCTACAGGAAAGACAGGGAGGAATTAAAGAAGGGAGGAGGAGTGATGGTTTATATAAAAAGTACACTACGGCGTTCTAAAATCCAGTGGTTAAATTGTAATTTACTAGAATGTCTAGGTCTCAATGTTAGTCTTTCACCACAAATGTCCTTTGTCCTTGCTATAATTTACAGGCCTCCCTCTTCAGATAACAGCTTTTATGAAAATTTTGAAAAGCTGTTAAAAGAAAGCGATCTTGATAAAGAAATTATTATTATGGGGGATTTTAACATCAACTGGGAAGACAAATCCTCTAGAAAAAGGCTCAAACAAATCACAGATAGGTTTGATCTAACACAAGTTGTTCGTGGGTCGACATGGATAACAAACTCTTCCAAGACACAAATTGACCTCATATTTACCAATAGGCCAGAAAGAATTGTAAAATCATTTAATATGTTAACAGGCTTATCAGATCACAGTCTAACTCTTATCACTAGAAAGCTAGCCAAAAAACGTTTTTATCCTTGTGCTAAAGAAAATAAAGAAATTACTACAATTCCTAAAAGTAAATATCAAAACTTTATAGCTGCAGATAATCAAATTCAATGGAATGACATCTTATCTTTTGTTGATTATGAAAAAGACAGCCAAATATTTCTAAAAACACTGGAGGGAACTATTAAAGAATTCACACAGAAGATTAAGCTCAAACAACACAAAAATACTGTACCATGGATAAATCCAGACATTATAACAGTCATGAAAGAATGAGATCAAGCTTTAAAAATAGCAAATAAAAATAAATCAACTCATGACAGAGGACGTTTCAACATGTTGAGGAATAAAGTTGTAAGATCATTAAGGAAAGCAAAGGCAGATTTCTTTCTTACTTTAATTGAAAAATCAAGTGGAAATGCTAAAATAATATGGAACCAGCTAAGAAAAATGACAGGGGATTGCCCTAAAGAACATAACACTTTAGAAATTAAAATAAATGAACAACTAACAATAAACAATATTTCGGTTGTAGCGGAGGCATTCAATCACTATTTTATTAATTCTGTGGCTAATATAGCAAGCTGTTTTACACCTAAGAACAAATACGCTCCTCCAGTAGACACAAGTCAATCCGTTTTCAGTTTAATAACCATCACAGAATCAGAGGTATCACAGATCATTAAATCACTTAAACCGTCTAGCTGTAAAGATATTTTTGGTATGGATACAGTGATGCTCAAGGAGCTTAGTACAACAGTCACACACCCCATTACCAAAATTATCAATTTATCAATTTCACAAAATATGTTCCCAAGTATGTGGAAATCAGCAGTTATTGTTCCCATTTTCAAAAGTGGAGACCCTCATTCTATGTTAAATTACAGACCCATCAGCATTTTGCCTACTGTGTCTAAGATTGCAGAGAAATTGATAGCTAAACAAATTATTAACCATCTAAATACCACACCCTATGCTCTCCACCCTATGCAGTTTGGCTTTAGAGCCAATTATTCAACTGAAACTGCTACTTGCTTCTTTACTGAAAATATTAGAGCGTTGTTGGATCGAGCTAGGGTGGTTGGAGCTGTGTTCCTGGACCTTAAGAAGGCTTTCGACACTGTCAATCATAAAGTCTTGCTGACAAAATTATGCAGTTTTAATTTTTCCTCAAATGCTATTAAATGAATGGAGTCTTACCTCACTGACCGTTCCCAATATGTCAGAGTCCAGTCAGTTAAATCAGCGGCTCTCAGTCTATCTACCGGTCTTCCTCAAGGATCAATTTTAGGACCTTTGTTGTTCTCACTTTATATAAATGGCCTACCGACTGTCTGTCCAGATGTTTCTGTACAAATGTATGCTGATGACACTGTAATCTATGTTCATGGTAGTAATATTTCTCAGGTAGCTGCAAAAATCACTAACTCTATGGTTAATATCACAGAATGGTTGAAACATTCTTGCCTGCAGTTAAATATATCAAAAACAGTAGCAATGTTTTTCACCAAGTCCAACAATAAGTTCAGTGTTTAGCCAGATGTTTTTGTGTCAGGGGAAAGGCTACAGATCGTGTCAGAGTACAAATATCGGGGGATTTTAATTGATTCCAAGTTGTTTTTTAAATCGCATGTAAAAAAGGTCTGTAATATAATCAAATTCAACCTTAGTAACTTTAGACACATTCGCCATCAAATGTCTACACAGGCAGCAAAAATGTACATGCACTCTATGATTTTTTTTCACAGGCTAGTGTTACATCTCTGAAACCACTTCAATCACTTTATAAACGAACTGTAAAGATTCTGGATAAGAAATCGAACATTTCTCATTATTGTCCAATATTACAAAAATATAGATTACTCAGCTGGGAAAACATGGTAAAATTCTCAAATCTATGTCTTGTTTATAAAATTATTCATGGTTTATCATCCCCTCCCCTCCATCAGTTTGTCAACATCCGAACAGCTGATCATAGTAGAACTAGAGGTGCAGTGAGGGGAGATTGTATCATTCCCTTTAGGAAAAGTGTATTTGGCCAAACCGCTTTTTCTGTTCGAGCTGCTACTGAGTGGAACCTTACCCCTATAAACATCAGAAACCTGAACACGTATAATACATTTAAGATCCAGTTAAAAAAGTGGTTCGTTATTAACCAGAGCTGTCAACATTAGCTTAGTTTTTGACCTGCTCTTGTTGCCCCCTGATGGTTTTTTGTTTATTGTGTGTGTGTATGTGTTCATGTATTTGTCTGATGTTTGTTTGATTGCTGGTGTCTTGTGTTTCTAATGTACATTATAGCTAATACTTAGTACTTTTATTAAATGTATCGTAGTTTTATTGTTATTTCAATATGTACTTTTATTTACTTTTATTTTTTTAGGGTGACTATTACCATCTGTCTAGGGACTACAGGTGAAAAATAGTCATCTGGCTAACTCTGGCATATTGACAGAAATGTTTATTAATATGCATTGTCCCTGTAATAAATAAATAAATAAGTAATGGTCTGAGTGAATGTTATGTGACATTAAAATGTACATTTTCTATCGACTTTAATAGACGACTCATGGGAGAGAATGTTTACAGATTGAGGTCTTAAAATGTTTCACACACTAATGAAAATATCATTTTCAAAAAGTTTTTAATGATTATATTACAATATATTTCAATATTCTGTTAATATTTTGGTTTCTTTAGCTGAAATATGTGCATATGTTTTCTGAAAGTATACTTATATATCTAATAACATTGGGGCACAAAAACTCCACCACGATCATGGGATCATCTTTCTTCAACTATATAAATGTAATTCATGCAATATACAGTAATCTGCTGCACCTGCTTAAAACTCCTGTATGGTTTGACCAACTAGAAGCTGCAAAACTGGTCAAATTGCTAGTCCATATTTACCAGCTGTTCATTGCTGGTACAAAGGACTGTCCATCTATTGAATTTATATAGTTAAAATAAATAAATGAACAAAAGAAATATGGTGAAGGTAAGTATTCTGTGCAGTGGATAACGATTTATAGATCTAAAGCTAAAACTACTGATAGTGGAGTAATAATATATCATTAGTGATATGATAAATCTAAATCTGTATATATACCGATATCTTTAAAGCTGCTTTGTGACAGTGTTCATTTTTAAAAGTACTATATGAATTAAATATGAATTCAATTGAATCATGAACCAAGCAAGCAGCACCCCCTGCTGAAAATGCCAGCCAGAGGCAGATAGGAGTCAAACTGTCAGCACACATGGCGTATAAAAGACATATGCTACATGGTGGTGACATTTCTGATGGTGAAACGTTAACATTTTGAAATATTATGATGTATGCAGAAAGACAAATAAAAATGCTTAGGCTGCCAACAACCAACATAGAATTTTCTGTCTATCTCACTTAAGTGTTTTATTGCTTGATAGTCCTACCACGAGTCATTCACTTCCACATAGAGCAATAAAACTTTCTATGCCTGGATTTTCTACCATCATAACTCATTAAGGCCATTGAAATTATTGGCCTCGTTTGGCCTTGCATTGAGCCCAAACAAGTCAGGAGACCAGTCAAACGAGCTAATCGGGACCTATATATATATGTCATCTCCATGATTTTATATATATATGGAAGTGAATGACTGGTGGTAGGACTATCAAGCAATATAGGATTTTATATTTATATATATAGATAGATAGATAGATAGATAGATAGATAGATAGATAGATAGATAGATAGATAGATATAGATGGATGGATGGACGGACGGACGGGCGGGAGGACGGACGGACGGACGGACAGATAGATAGATAGATAGATGTTTCCATGGTTATGATTTAGATACCATACATTGAGAAACACAGACAAAGCTTAATTGTTTATTTTATTTTATCTTTTTATTCCAGATTTCCTAAAACAAACCCCAACCTCTTCTTCAAACTCCTATTCCCACCATAATGCTAGTTTTAGGGCAAATATATCCTCTTCTTTAAGGCTTGGTTGTACAGAAGTCTGTTTATTCACAAGGCAAGAATAACACACAGTGTTGGCCTGGTTAAAGAGTCCCTTGGATTATTTTGTTCATTTGAACTTATATATTTTTTTTAAGTTATGTGAATCTTTTAAACCTTCATCTGAAAAACATACATCATAGAAACTCTGCATCCAACATCATGTAGCACAAACACAATGACGATGAACTTATTTGATCCGACCCAGACAGACTTATCGATCTTTTTAAAATGAGATTGCTTCCGTCTCTTCCTGTAGGGTAAACTGATAGAATGATTTTGCAGGAACTGCCAGATTCTTCCAGTTTGCCTGTGGGGTTTGATGTGAGTTCACAGAGCAAAAGGAGAAGCAGATAGAGTTTATGGCAAGGGTGCTATGGACATTATGCAAAGCATGCTAGGATAGCTGTGCCACTTCAACAAACAAGGACGCCATAAACATTTTCAGAAGTGAGAATTACACTCACCAAATATTGGAATAAGATTTACTTATCCAAAGTTAGTTGTGTCTAAGCCCTTCTAAATTTCTCTCTCTCTCTCTCTCTCTCTCTCTCTCTCTTTCCCTCTATTCCTTCAATGTTGCTGAGCTGCCCAGAGTTGTTTTTTCTCTCTATTGAAGGTTGTGCTTTGGCCAGTGGCATGAGGTGGCCGGGTTCCCACTGATGTAAATCCAGAGGAATACCATGCCCAAAAGTGTTTAGCATGCACTGGGCACCCACATTCCACTGTAATGCCTGTAAGAAGTCTGAGCCAACTGAAACCATAGTAAGGCAAATAAAGAGCAGGAAAGGATGTTCAGAGTGAGGATGAGAATATTGAGTGGGATCCAATTAACAGAAGAAAAAAGAAATTGGGGTGTCTTGTTCCAAAATATATGATTTTTATATTAATTTAAATTTAAATGATTAGATATGACTAGCGTTAGGTCAAGACATAAAAAGAAAACAGCACGCATCAAAGCCTTTAGCCAAAAGCAACATTCCAGACAATATGAAGATAGGGGTAAATGACTTGTGACTTCTGTAATGATTAAAAATATATTTTACAAGCAAACTGTGTCTCAGAAAGTGGCACAGTGGCACAGCGCCAGGATTTGATCCTTTGGTTTGATCCTGAGCTTTGGTTACTGTCTTGTGTGTCCTCGTTGTGTTCCCATGGATTCGCTTTGGGTTCTCCAGTTTCTACAGCATGTTCTCCAGTTTCTCCAGCATGTCCAAAAACATGCAGGCAGGTAGATCAGCTACTCTAAATTACCCTAGGTGTGAATGAATATGTGAAAGTGTGTGTGCATGGTGCCTTTAGATTGACTGGTGTCTTGTCTAGTGTGAATTCTCTCACCTTACGCTCAGCATCCACAAAATAGACTCCAGATCCAACACAACTGAAGAAGATATAAAAACAGCCCACAAACATCTAGAACCCTGTGAGCAATTCTACTCTTTAGTTCACCTCTCTGATGTAAGCCAGCTATGGAAGAGAATGTGTGGAATATGCCTTGAACTGGCTGTACAAATCCCTCCCACAATTCACTCCCTTTTAGTGTGTCTTTGGGTACCAGCCACCACTTTTCCCTTGGAATGCACACCCCACAATCCCCAACATGTTGATGAATAAATCTGACAGATTGAACAAAAATGAAAGGATACCTCCAACTGACACTTTATTGCTTAATAATGAGTCAGTGTTCCTGAGTTTTAGGAGTAAATTAATACTACCCATGCACCCAGCTGATGACATTTACCCATGTACCCAGTTGAGATACCCAGCCTACGAACATCCTACCCAGCACACCACCAGCCCTCTTGATGTCAAGGGCCAATCAGCATACCTGAGAAAATATATACTGTTATATAGCCGGTCTGGTAAAATGTCCTGGACAATTTCTACAACTAAGGGGTGATACAAAATGTGCAGTGCTTCCAGAGTGAGCCCTTTGAGACGGCTCTCTCAGGACATCACAATCAGCTTGCTCAGTTTCCTAGAACACACTGTCCATGGACTTCACACCACAAGATACACTCAACTTATCTCGTTCATAGTCACCTGACTCCTAAACCATACATTCCTGTCTCTGAACTCTACCAGCACTATATATTGGACTTTCACACACACTATCACTGTGTGTGAAAGTAAATCCTCAGTTTGTTTTAACAACTGTCTTTACCAAGTATACTATTCTTCTGTTTGTTCTTTTGTTAGCCTCATAGGTTTTTTTTTTGTTCTGCCTTTGCTCTGGTTACTGTGTTTATACCTCACCGAACTAAGCCTGTTTTGACCTTGATATTGCATTATTTTTTTGGATTTGTCTACCTACACCTTTTATTTTCCTTACATCACATGCAGCTGCAACTGCATCTGTCTCAGTCTCCTATCATAAGAATTCCACCAGCTTGCCGTCTGTTTCCACTCAGCTGTCGTTTCCGTCACTGCTGTGAAGAAATTGTACTTTACATGAGCTGCCACCCGCAGCTAACAGACCTGCCCTTTACATATGTCTCAGGTAGTACACACATACATATGTGTAATACAGATATTATTATTACAGATAAACCTATAATAGCCTATATACAGGTTTAGAATCCTTATCTAATTACTGTATATCCATCCATAATGTACTGGCTACATTATGTGCTAGAAGGCTGAAATGGAACAAGCCAAAAATCTGGGCCCTACACTGACTACACAATATAAGATACACACAAACATTATCATGTTTACGGTGACCTGGCCTTCAAACCATGCACACCTGTCATCGATCACCACTGGCACAATCTATTGGACTTTCACACACACACACACACACACGCACACGTGCACGCACACTATTACAGCAATGTTAAGATTTTGTAGGTAGAGGAATATGTCCATTCATCCAACCATTCTCTACACTGCTTATCCTGAGTTGCAGGAACTTGGAGCCTATCCCAGGAGACTCTGGGCACAAGACAGCAGGGTATACTCTGGACAGGATGCTAGTCTGTTTATGCCAGGGCACAGAAGGAAATATCTGGCTCACCAGCTCTCAGCTCTCCATTAGTGTCCAGAACTCAAGACTAACATGTAGGTAACATTCTACCTGTGTATTATTTACACAGAAAACTAAACATATTAATAACTAAACATGTTTAAGTAATCTCTAAGTTCTGTAGGTTATGAATAATAGAGATTAACATTCTGAAGACACAGTCACAGTTTCACACTCTCATGAACCCCTGGGTGCAAACCTCTGCAAAATCTCTTTCTCTCCAAAGTTTACCCAATTGTTTTTTACTTTTTTTGCCACTGTCAGCTACCAGTGTCTATGTTGAAGAGAAGTGAGACTGTCTGAAGTATAAGGTGCTAGGAGCTATCTGTACTTCCTCTTATGACTTTTGAACTTTCATTCATAGGGCAAGGCCTTCCACAAAAATGTTAAAAAACAGCAATACTATTAACAGAAGAAGGTAAGCACAGCCACAAAAAGAGCCTCTCTCACACCACTTAGATTTACATTCAGGCTAGTAGACGTCTTCCAAACAGTGTGTGCGCGTGTGTCCAGAATTTAAGTGTGGGTTTTGAAGAGAAAGTTAACAAGGAATATTTGAATCAAAGCACAGAAAAGCCTCAAACAAAATAAGGGGAATTGGTGTGTGAAAAGAATGTGTGTGTGTTTGTGTGTGTGTGTGTGCGAGATAAAGGCTTCAACACAACATTTGAATAGGGGGAAGGAAACAGTTGAACCTCACCAACAATAAGAATTGTTTCTTAGTGAATCATTTTGCTGTGATCTTTTCAAATATGGTCAAAATCCAGATACAGCACTATACAATACAATAAAGCAAAGTTCCCCGCACTGTGACCATTCACAGCATGATTGTGTGTGTGTGTGTGTGTGTGTCTGTGTGTGTGTCTTTTCGTAACAGGATTCAGACCAGTGAGCCATATATATGACTCATGTCTCTGCACGCTATCTGAGCTTCAGGTAGCACACTCTATCTCTAGCATTTGCTGAGTGTTATGTTGCGTATTGATTATTTACTAAGGCCTGAGTCTAATAAAGCATTATCCTCTGTCCCCTGATGATTAGTCTCTCAGAGTTGCAGGTTATACCTGTAAGCTCAGCAAACTGAACTGCAAGTCCAGCAAGCAGGCGAAGAATTCTGCCACAGGTGGCACTCTCTCAGCACCTTACATATATATATATATATATCTTTAAGAAGAAAATGTTCTCCTCTGAGTTTGTTTAGTTTGGCTGAACAGAAAATATCGTATTTGAACATACTCTGGGTTGGAAATAAATAATACAATTTTTTGGATAGATTTTATGATACATAATTTGCACTTGAACAGATAAGACATTTTGTGTAAAAGTGGATCCGTTTCAGCTTTCAGTATCAGATACGAAATGCTTTGATGGGTAGATATGTTCCTCTTTCTTCCTAAAGTGAAGTCGTTTAATTTTCATGGTTATTTTTGACACTGTCAGCCAGCTGCCAGTTTCTTTCTCTAAGAGAAGTGAGACTTGCAGATTGTAGAGAGAACACATTATGATATAATATAATATAAGAAAATGAGAATCAATAAAACCATTCAAACCCCAAGTCACCATGCTGCCAATTAGAGATGAGCCGGATACTCGGCTGAAACGAGTATCCGGTACGGATAAAGCACTTCTGCCGAGTACGAGTATTATACGAGTAATACGAGTCAATATCTGTGCTCGGACTGAATGAAAATCATCATTGGGTAACTGATTGTGTCAGCGTTCTGTGATAGGCTAGTCACAGCGCCCCTCCCCTACAGTGATAGGCTAGTCACAGCGCCCCTCCCCTACAGTGATAGGCTAGTCACAGCGCCCCTCCCCTACAGTGATAGGCTAGTCACAGCGCCCCTCCCCTACAGTGATAGGCTAGTCACAGCGCCCCTCCCCTACACACATACAGATGTATTGTGTTGCTGTGTCTCGCTCTGCTCACTCACAGTCACACACAGAACAGCTCTCTGTCTCTCCCATAGTCACTCGGGTTCGCGGGTCTTTTCCG